>NC_045158.1:12366893-12666893 GCF_900700415.2 Clupea harengus | reverse complement strand
TGAGCTATGAGTCACGCATCACTGTGACTGGATAAAATCAATGAATACTGACTTAGGCTTTGACTTGGCTAAGGTTAGCATAATCTGTGCCAATGAAAGGCTGTTCCGCATCCTTACATGCGTTAGAAGTAGGGATGGGCATTCGATTAAATTGTCTTAATCGATCGTCGGGAGAATTAACGATCGATTTTCGATTAATCATTAATATTTTTATATTAAAATTCACTATTTATAGGCTATATTAAAATGCAGTGAAAATAGAAAAAACACAGCGTGTTTCCTCATTGAGATCTTTATTACAAGATGAACAACTCTTGTGGCAGTTAAACTTACAAGATGGACAACTCTTGTGGCAGTTGAACGGGATCCGTTCAACTTGAAAATATGCGCTGCTGTACTCTTAAGCAGCGGAGCCGACAGCTAGAAGCCGTTGCTCATAAACACAACTTTTTTTTCTAACTAACTAACTTTCTAACTAACTAATTAATCTCACATTTTGAAATTCATTCATCTAGATTCATCGTGATTAAAAGTTTGTTTTCTTCTAAAGACTAAATCTTATAAATTAACGAGTAATCACTTCAGACAGCGTGTATTTTAGACACTGTTGTTTAATTGTATTTTTTTCGTGCTCTCTCGCCGTCATACAAGGAATGTATGCGAGACACAATGGTGCCCCTCGACGGTAAATCGTAAGAATTGTCCCCTGAAGCAATTCGAATCACCTCAGTCAGCCCACCGTCTTCAACTATGTTGATGGGCCGACAGTCACCGGCAACCTAAACTGCTACAGCGTTGGTAACCTTTTCACGGACTGGTCTAGTTAATTTCCTAGAGAAGTCGTGGAGTGTGGTAGCCTGACGATGTCATATTCATAATTCTAGTCAGAATATGAGTCTGATACCGCTCCAATGGGCTGTGATTATGGGGCGTGTTTCAACCGAACCAGGAAAAAAAATGCCTCTTCGCTCAATTGGATATATCTAGAACCAATCAAAGCAACGTAGTATGACCATAACGTAGACCATGGGGCCAGCTGATACATTAAACTTTTACCGGATCCCGTAGGAAGGACGGCAAAAACATCTTTTCGATCGACAAATGCCTTGATCGCGTTTCTCTGTTCCTCTTTCAAAATGAATGTGCTGTCAATGTCTTCTTAAACAGACTCGAATCACCACATTTCAGCTCTCCAACGGCAGCCATGTTTGTTGAAAACGAATTCACCCCAAAAGCTCTTTGGTGTCGTGGTTGATTACGTTACGGTTGATCATCTGTCCATCATCGTATAAAGCCCGCCTTGACAATTTGATTGGTACGGCAATGTCTGTCCGCAGATAATTTCTCCTCAATGGAGTAATGCCAGACCGAACTTCCCAACCAAAAAATGTGTGGGCGGGGCTAAGTTCGGTCTGGTATCCAGGCTAGGAGTGTGGGTTGGCGACCATCTAACCTGGGACTGCTTTCTGTCGGGTGCTTTGCATTAGGGTGATAACTTAAAGACGAGCTGCTTCTGTGATAGCTACATTCAGCTTGACAAATGCTACATACAACTTTAGTTTTGTCGATTGTTCTGTCATTTTGCCTCTTAAACAGAAACTTTCCGCCCAACAATCCCTCAGCTCTCTCCATCTTCAACTACCGTCTCGGTCTCTTCTATCTAACTGACTACAGACACGCGGCGGTTTCGTGCCATGGGTCAACGCGCAATGGAAGTAAACAAAGTTGCGTTAACTGCGTTCAAATATTTTATTGCATTAATCTCGGCCACAATAATCTCATAGAATAACGCGTTAACTTTGACAGCCCTAAAATAAATAAATTACACACACACTACGCAACAGAACATGCATTAGTTTTAATCGAGGAAATTCTTAATGATCAATTAATCGATCGTCGATTAATTATGCCCATCCCTAGTTAGAAGTTTATCAGCATTCGTGGTCATTAATTTAGCACTTCCTCATATTGAGTCTTTGTAGCCCACTTGCATGACACTGCAGTGTGATGCTTCGGGTGGGAATTGGAAAAGGCGGAGCTGCTAGTCTGGTCACAGCTGGCTGTGATCCTCACGAGTGGCTCAGGGTCGGATGAGTGGAAATACCAGCAGTGACTAGAGAAGGGAGGAGAGGGAGGCAGGAGGCACTGCACCAGGCACTGCACAGATGGTGAGGGGAAGAGATTGTCAGGACTCTGTTTGTCCACTCTTTCCCTTTGACTAGCTGCTAGTCATTAGTGCAGCTCAGGGCACTGCCTCAAGATGCTGCCGCCCTTTTGTGGTGGAGAGATTGTCTTTAGAAGGTTGACACCACTGTAAATAACAGAACGGAGACCATGAAACGGTGACCTACAGCTGCTGCCACCATTATCAACAACAGATCAAGAGGTTTCTATAGGTCTAGATGGAGTGTCCTAGTTCTTTACTAAAGTGGGATCAGTCATTCTTGGGCTTTAGTCCCTGAGACCTAGCAGAGGCGACTCCCCATCTCCTGCACACTACACTTCCTCCCACACAACCAGATGTGTTGTCAGTAAGGCCCCAGCGTTTTACAACTGTTGATTTTGAGTTAGCGCTTTCATTTGCCTGTGGTTTGTAGAATTGTTGAAAGTGAGCCAAAATGCCTGAAACCAGGCTCGATCATTGTCATTGAGCGGTGGTGTCCTAGATACGCTATAATCTAGATAGATAATCCCAACTATAACTCAGTACCAGTTCAGATCCATATAAGCTATAGCTTCCAAATCTCAAACCTGCTCAAATCATCCCTGTTGTACAAACCTAGTCCGCTATTATCTGTCTCTCCATACCGGCCCTCTGGCAGTATTATCTGAGGTATGGGTGGGTGGATTGATGCATTAGTTGGCTAACCCAGATCTTCTGTCTCCTCACAGGTCTGAAGGCAGGTGGTGGCAGCACCTCAGGCAACTCAGGGAGCACCTACCACTACACCTTCCACGGCGACCCCCACGCCACTTTCGCCTCTTTCTTCGGCGGTTCCAACCCCTTTGACATATTCTTCGGCTCCAGCCGCACACGCAATCACACGTCCAATGGTTTTGGGGACCACGGCGACCATCACCACGACAACGACGTGGACATGGATGGGGACGACGATCCCTTTGGTCCCTGGGGCCACTTCGGCAGCAGCTTCAGCGCCTTCAACGGGCTCAACGGCTTCCACCACAGCAGCGCCGGCGGCGGCGGGGGTCGGAGGGCACAACGGGCTGAGCCCCTTCGCGGCCGGCGGCGCATGCAGGACCCGCCGGTGGTGCACGAGCTGCGGGTCTCACTGGAGGAGATCTTCCATGGCTGCACCAAACGCATGCGCATCACACGGCGCCGCCTCAACCCGGACGGACGCAGCATGCGCACCGAGGACAAGATCCTCAACATTGTCATAAAGCGTGGCTGGAAGGAGGGCACCAAGATCACCTTCCCCAAGGAGGGCGACGAGACCCCAGACAACATCCCCGCCGACATCGCATTCGTGCTCAAGGACAAAGGCCACCAACATTTCAAGCGCGATGGCTCCAACATCATCTACGCGGCCAAGATCAGCCTGAAGGAGGTAAGAAACCTTAGGAAGGGTCTCAGGGGTTGAGGCGTTGCAGAGCATGTTCCGAGTTCTGAAATTCCATGCTGGATGGGTGAATTAATCTGCAGGCCTGATCATTAATTCATTGATTTCACTTAGATCTCTGCTCATGCATTTCCCGGCCATATTGCACAGCTTTTGCTTTGTTTTTTGTTTTTGTTTTTTTGCTTGCCAAGAAGCTATTTTCGGACATCCATCCATCTTAGCTAAGAGCTGAATTTTTTAGAGCGGCAGAGGGCTTGTTCCAGTGGGATGGCATCATTAGTGTAAATAGCAACCATCTTGAAGGAAATATTTGGGTAACATACAGAGCAGAAAAATGTAAAAATTGTAGAATGATAGAATAGATACAGTCTCAATTATGCTATTGACATTCCAATATAGAATATGTAAGGAACAATGTATAGACTGCTGGTCTTGAAAAATAAATCAAGGAGGACAAGGAATTGTCTTGTAGAGAAGAATGACTAGCAGACTATACATTATTCCTTTTATTACAGTTACTTGACAAAACCATAAAAGACATTCCTCCAAAATATCTTATTTTAATGATTTTGATTTCTGCTTAGGAAAAGAAGTTTACAGCTTTAAAGTTTCAGGTTACAATGTTTAAGTTACAATGAATTCCCCTTACGATAAGTGAACGGACTACTTGCAGAATGATATGAGAGATGTGAATCAGAAGCACTAAACCCGTTGTCAATGGCAGCAGTCATTATTCATGTTCAGCTGTTATTATCAAGAAATATTGGACCTCAGAACATTAGGATGGCCCATTCAATTCAGTGGAACTTTCCGCAGCTTTCTGAAGAGCTGTATGATAAAAGATATTAGAATATAGATTTCGATTTATAGTTAAAGACATAGACATCATTTACTGTAGATTTAGATATGCTAGTACAGGATAGCTTATTACTCTGTTGTCCTGATATTCCCTTTGCCTTGGTGTGCATGGAGTTTGTTTGGTCAGTTGGACTGTCTGATCCTTGGAATAGACGTGGACCAGACGTACATTACACAGGTTTATTATTATCGCATTCACTAGAGCCTGGTTTGGCCTTTGTGTCAATTTACTTGGGGTGATCTTCCAAGGCCTGTTTTGGTCTCAGCCTGATAGTAACCAAAATAACCCACCGACCTCACGGACCACAAGGATGGGGGGGGGGGGGTCTTTCAGACTGAGGTCCCCCTCAGACAGTTTATTATTGTTATGGAAAGTTACTTCTTGTGAATGCGTCTCAGTCTCAAGTTCTGATTAAGCACTGTGACTAGACAAATAATCTCTGTCAAAGTTTGTAGAAGTGTGTGTGGAGCATTTTTTCACTAGGCCTTTTGACCTCTAGACATTTGTTTCATTTAACATGAACTGGAACTCCTGATTTGGCCTCTAGGTTGTCAGCTATTTAAAAGGCACATGTACACATAGCATGTGTTCTTGTAAGAATGCACATCACTGTATAAATCAGCAGATATAACTGACACAAATGCTTTGCCAAGGCATTAAAGAATGTTTTGGTGCATTAACATCTAATGTGCCAGAATCCCTTGCAATTTTAAAGCTAGCCATAACTAAGCTAACAAATATCCCTAGCCACCCTGCTTGATAAAGACAGACATGGACTTAAAACCCCTCTAGTTTGAGTGACAGCATCTCAGGAAAGTGGAAAGTTCCTTTCTTTTCCGCTCCTCATCAACTCCTCAGCCCAGGTCTGTCTGTCCAGGCCCAGACTGCTTAGTCAGAGCTTATGTTCTCTTCCGACCCTGAGTTTGCCCTCTAAGCGGTGCAGGAAGTGAGAGCAAGTGAGATGGAGTGCAGCGATGAACAATGCCTTGCCCTTCCTGAGGCCTGCCGAAGAGCAGAAGGGGCCCGCATCCCAGTCAGGGGCCCCATTTCCCACCTCTCCTCCCAGCCTGGCTACAGCCCCACCCATCTGTTGTGCTGACTGGCTACTGAGGCTCTCAGTATTCCTATGAGCGCTAGAGGCCGACAGGCTTTACGGCAGCACCGATTTACCCTCTCCCACCGTGGTGTGAGTCCGTAGGAATCTCGTGTCCCAGTGCCACCCACAGCAGCCCGTGGAGCCTGCCTCCAAGTAGGGACAGAAGCTGATGGAAATTGTCGTAGAAGGGTGGCAACAGCCAAGCCTGGTACATTTTAAGCCGTGAGCTTAATTGCAAGCTCTATTTTGGAGGGAACATTATGCATCGCCCTCATCATCACCTGAAACGGGGCACATGTGGAAAGATCCTTCATCTTTGCATCATGTAACATAATCAGGCACCGTTATAAAAAAAATTGTTCAGTGGTATGACCCATCTCGTGCTTGGTCATTAGTAGACTGACCAACACTTTGAGGTTTTTTCTCGGTTGCCTTCAACTCTTTTCTCAGAACCGTTTTGAATTGAGAGCTATTTCAGACCATGCATACTTGCAGAAACTGTGAAGTATACCCCAGTGCACTAACAGTAAGGGGTGTAGTGGAGATGGAACTATTATGTCCTGGTTCTGTGGACTTAGAAATAAGCTCCTTTAGAGTACTTCTGTGGTGCACACCCTCAGATGTCACAGTGAAGCAGCATATTGCACCGGTTCTTTTTCACTCCCTCTGCCTCCTTTGAAATGCAGTCCCTTGAACTTCTCTCTGTGTTTGTGTGTGTGTGTGTGTGTGCGTGCGTGCGTGCGTGCGTGCGTGCGTGCGTGCGTGCGTGCGTGTGTGATAACTAGGTTAGCCAGCAGCTTTGATGTGACTCAGCAGATAGCTGCGCTGGTGCAGCGCTTCCCCTGCAGCGCTTTCTGCAGGACAGACCCCACAGGGCTCAACCAGCAGTGTCCTGCCCCCGCAGCTCCCTCAATTCTACCCCACCAATCTGCTCTGCTGCAAGACTGCACTGAACTTTGAGGAAATAAATAAATAAATAAATGAGGAGAGGAGAGGAGGGAAAAAATCACTTTCATTAGCTAACCAGAATTCTGAGGATAAGAAACTAGGAGACTTGGAGGAGTGCTGCGGAGGACAGCTTGTTTTTGTACGATTCTGCACGGCTTTGTTTTGTGCCAGCATGTCTCCGGATGTGGGTCTGAGGCTTCCACAGTCAATTAGCAGCCTGGAAGCATATGCGTAATTTTAGCCAGCCGGAATATCATGCCAACCTCGATCGTCTGTCGCTCCATGATATGGCATGACATTCACCACCTCCCAGATGGCCAATTGCTTTCCTCTATCTCTTTTTGTTTCCACCATTCTTCGAAAAAGCAAAACACATTTAAATAAAAGCACTGACCACCATTTTAAGGACCTGCCGTCATAGCGCCTCTTTTTGTTTTTCCTCTCATGACCTAGAAAACAGGGATCAGACACCCACCACCATATGCCATCATCCCCACAAATAGTGCCTGTTTCAGTGGTGTGTGCCTGACAGAGCAGAGTATATCCACTCGGCATGATCCAAAGAAAATGAGCCACCTCTTGAACCGTCATGCGGGAAACCAACTGTTTGGCTGCTGAATGCTGATGTGTATTTCCACCAGCAGTCTGCCAGCCGGTGCTTTTCTGTTCACTTACGACACAAGGCTTACGCCTGTAAAAGGAACGTTTTCTGGAATATTGTTCCCTGTAATGGGAAATATTTTTTAAATATTAAAATAAAGTAATGTATTTCAGTCAGTGCCACTGAGTAAAGCAAAAGTGTTTCACAATGGATTCATGAGCTATTCCTCACTTCTAGTCAGTCATTAAAGCTGGATTAAGTGCTGAATAGGAAGCATTTACCACCAAAGGTTTCAGGCTGTCAAAAACTTTCACATTTACATCTTTTGAACGCCATGTGTGCATGCATGTTCTCAGTGATGCTCCATGACAAAATCGCAGTTAGTTCACGGTGTCAAGGACCTTATTCGGACTTTCAGGTTTCATTATAAAGAAAATTAGTGTTTGCAGGCATCCTCGACAAAGCCCCACTGCATAGGTTGGTCCAAGGAGCTCCTGCTAAGGACTGGGAGATGATGAAATCAGTCTGCTTAGTGTTCTGCTCTCAGTAGGATCTTCCTGTCTTTTTGGGTTCCCCATACAGCATACGATATGATTAGCCATACCTTCAAACTGTTTTGTGAACACTCATTTGTTTTTGTTCTTGGCACACTGCAATTTTACCCTGGACTTTTATGTCTTCTGTAATGTTATTGTTCTTGTTAATGTTGGCAATAATGGGCCTGGACTTTATTGCTTTGGACTCTTTTTTCATAAACAGCCGCCCCACCTGGCAATTGTCAAATCATCTTTGTCAATTAAGCTCCTTCTGGAGCCCCTCCATCGCCCCTCGGTCTCCTGTCAACCCTCTTGTGTCTGGTCAGTGCAGCAATAGATCAGGTCCTTTCAGGGCCTTCTTCGTTTTTAATCAAAGCGCTGCCTCTGTTTGGTAAGCGAGTGTTAATGACCCAGAGGTTATTGCACTTTTAAGCAGTCCTTTCAGTTTTTTGGTGATTTGTGATCAGCAATTTACCGCATTGTTTCTTGGCGCTTTCATATTTACTGCATAAATTGTGCAGAAAATAGCAGAAAATAAGCATTGATGTTAACTTGCAGCTTATTTCCACTTCTGGCCTCCTGATGGTGGTATAAGGTTATGCACAGTCTGTCTCAACCACTGCCACTGCTTAATGTCCCATTTGTTTGGTGTTAGGTGTGTGACATTCACTTCGTTCAAAACATAGCTAGATATACAGTCGGGAAAATAAGTATTTGAACCCCTGCCGATTTTGCAAGTTTGGCCACTTGCAAAGAAATGTGTGATCTATAATTGTAATAGTAGGTGTATTTTAACAGTGAGAAACAGAATATCAACAAAAAAATCCAGAAAACTGCATTTTATAACATTTATGACTTAATTTGCATTTGATGCAGAAAAATAAGTATTTGAACCCATAGCAAAACATGACTTAGTACTTGGTGGAATAACCCTTGTTGGCAAGCACAGACGTCAGACTTTTCTTGTAGTTGGTCACCAGGTTTACACACATCTCAGGAGGGATTTTGGTCCACTCCTCTTTGCAGATCCTCTCCAAATCCTTAAGGTTGCGTTTTCAATGGGAGGGAATGAGGGAATGAGGTTCAAGCCCAATATTCCACATTACATGGCCCCATCCATAGTCCCCTCGATGCAGTGGAGTCGTCCTGTACCCTTGGCAGAGAAACAGCCCCAAAGCATAATGTTTCCACCTCCATGCTTGACGGTGGGGATGGTGTCATATTCAGCATTCTTCCCCCTCCAAATGCGGCAAGTCGAGTTGATGCCAAAGAGCTTGATTTTGGTCTCATCTGACCACATCCTGTCTCCCAATCCTCCTTAGAATCATTCAAGTGTTCATTGGCAAACTTCAGACGGCCCTGTACATGTGCTTCCTTGAGCAGGGGGACCTTGCGAGTTCTGCAGTACTTCAAACCATTACGGCATAGTGTGTTGCCAATGGTTTTCTTGGTGACTGTGGTCCCAGCTGCCTTGAGATCATTCACAAGCTCCCCCTGTGTAGTTCTGGGGTTATTCTGCACCTTTCGGATGATCACCGATACCGCACGAGGGGATATCTTGCATGGAGCCCCAGACCTAGAGCGATTGACAGTTGTTATTTACGAATAATCGCACCAATAGTTGTCTGCTTCTCACCAAGCTGCTTGCCGATGGTTTTGTAACCCATTCCAGCCTTGTGCAGGTCTACAATCTTATCTCTGACGTCCTTGGTCAACTCTTTGGTCTTGCCCATGGTGGTGAGGTTGAAGGTGTGAAGTATGATTCTTTGGACAGGTTTCTTTTATACACGTCACCAGTTGAGATCAGGTGTACCTTGTTAGGCCTAATGAGGACAAATCTGTGTGCTTCTTGGGCACATAACTGGTCATTGGGAGCCAGAATTCTTGCTGTTTGATTGGGGGTTCAAATACTTATTTTCTGCATCAAATACAAATAAGGTCATAAATGTTATAAAATGCAGTTTTCTGGATTTGTTTGTTGATATTCTATTTCTCACTGTTAAAATACACCTACCATTACAATTATAGATCACACATTTCTTTGCAAGTGGCCAAACTTGCGAAATCGGCAGGGGTTCAAATACTTATTTTCCCCACTGTATAACTTTTATCTCAGTAAAAGTTTAATTAACTTCTTACACATTATGTTATTCTTCCTTGTGAAATTGTAAATAGTGTTCCAATATGATTTTGTGCAGTGCTGGGGGGATTTCCCAGCAAGCCTTGGGCATTGGACTGTTTGTTTTAGCATTAGCATATCCCTTTTGTGTATGTGTAATGTCTGATATTAGCGTGTGTAACTGTTATCATTTCGTCTGTGTTAATGCTGTTTTATGCCTTAGGGCCTTTCATGTGTTAGTTTAGTGATTATCTGCATTCTATTAATGTGTCCATCAGTGTGAATGTTGATCTGGCCTCTGGTTGCCCTATTGAGTTATGAGTTCTGGTATATGTGTTTATATGTGAAACAAGGTCAGGAAGGGTCAACACGTCCTCAATAATCATGTTTTCTATTCAGTTTTCTTTAAACAATAGTACAGGATTACTCATGATTACTGTCCTGAATATTAACAGGAAATTTGGTTTTCCTAATAGAGTTCAAAGGTTCAAACCCAGGCAATAACATTGTAGCATGGGTGAAATAACCACGTAAATGTGGTTGTGAAAGTTCTCAGAAATGTGTAAAATTAGATGACACATCTGAAATGAGTGTTCTTATGTCTCCATTGCATTAAATGAAAACATAAGAACACACAAAAATGAAAAATATGTTTATCTCTCATTGATTTGTTTTCTAGTATATGTGAAGTTTAAGTGGGGTTTAAAGAGAAATTGTCCTCTCCTCAGCCTATCGTTTCAAGCCCACTGGAAGATGGGGCTCCACTGTTGCACCAGAGCACTACTGTGTGCGTGGTGGGGCTGTAGCCACTGGCGCTATCCCAGTTCGTGGGCTAGTTGACCATGCATGGGAAAGCTCTGCTCACTGGCCCTGTGTGGCCGATTAGGTCATCAGAGGCAATGTGCCGGAGCTATCAGCTTGGTCCTCCCTCCTTTCCACGAATTCGCCTCCTTCCTTTCTCCTTTTGCCTGTGGGGTGGGGTGGAGGAGTGATGTCATCAGCCGTGTAGCACCCTTCCCCCAATTAGCAGAGGCAGCCGGGCAGTCGGGCTGCTTTGATGTCCTGCTTTAACAACACGTTCAAGTTTAAAAACCTCCCTTGTAAGCTTCAAGGCATCAAAAGTAGAAGTAGATAGTTGCAAACTCCTCTTGAGCTCAGCGCTTTGGATTAAAAGCTCTGTCACCTACTTAAAAAAACAAAAACAGAATTGACACCATTTGAAGAAAGTAGTGGGAACTTTTTTCCCATTTGCTTTAAAAAAAATTATGTTGCACCAGTCGCAAATATGTTGTGCATAGCGTACAGAGCAAAGGATCAGTCTCTAGTCTCCAGGCCTTAGGCCCAAGACGGACTCCTCTGTAAAACACATCATCCTCATTGAGCTCATTCAGTCCGAGTTCGCCTGATAAACCTGACAGTTATTTACAACCTCAGCTGATTCGGCTGTTACTTCATCAGCTCTGTGTAATGAGAGCACCTGCTAAAATTAGCTTCCCCTGCACTTGACCACCTTCCATCAACACACACACACACACACACACACACACACACACACAAGCACTCTCTTGCATGTACACACTCACACACAAACACTCTCTCTCTCTCTCTCTCTCTCACACACACACACATAAACATATTATAGATATGGTGAGGTGAAAAGGTCTGCTATGCATCTTCCAAGCATTCACATGTGTATGAACATTCACGTGTAGACTACACTCATTTCAGTAGTGCTGAGGAGAGAAGACTGGAGTTGCTAGCAGTCAGGACTGAAACATGAGTAATGCCCCTAGGAATGGAATGAAATTGTGGTGTTAGAAACAAGTCAAGTGTACTTTTCATGAAAAGTTTGTAATAATTAGGCTATATAGCTATATGTCAAAGAAGTTGATCAGTTGAGGAAGTTCTGACCTCATTGCAAGTCCTAGTTGTAAAGACCCTTTGTAGCAGCCAATAATGCAGTAGCTACCATTAGTGTAATAACTGAATGATATCAGTATATTATGACATTATCGGCTCCAATAACTACAATTACAGTGATTCTTTTAAACCCAGCTAATATTTATGACGTCATTAGTATAGAAACGTTATGCCATAATTGGTAAGTTATTACATTATCGACTTTTCTTACAGTAAGATCAGAAATATTTTCACATTATTTGCAATTCCATTATCAGTAGTTATTACATTAGTGGCTGCTACACCCGTCATTAAAATCTTTGGTAGCAGTCCATGGACTAACCCAGTGTTTTTTTTATTCTATGTACTATTGGTATTTTGGAAAATCCCCCCCCCCCCCCCCCCACCACCATCATTCTGCAGGCGCTGTGTGGCTGTACCGTGAACATTCCCACCCTCGACAACCGGGTGATCCCACTGGCCTGCAATGATGTCATCAAACCGGGCACGGCCAAGAGAGTACGGGGCGAGGGCCTCCCCCACCCCAAGAACCCCTCCCAGCGTGGGGACTTGGTAGTGGAGTTCCAGGTGCGCTTCCCAGACAGGATACCCCCTCAGTCCCGGGAAATCATCAAACAGCACCTGCCACAGTCTTAGACGGGACTCCATTGGGACCTGCTGTCTGTTTTGTCTGCTTTTTTTATATACACACGAACATACATGTTCATATACATAATGGCTGTCGTTACACAGATGCTAATATATAAATAGAACACGAAAATGGAGAGAGTGAAAGAAGGTGCCAAGAGGAGCCTCACTTCTTTCTCTCCTGCTGTTTTTAAATCGCAGTTTGTAAACAAATAGAAATGGATAGATGCTGGCTTATTTTTTTTTTTAATCTGTGACATTTTGTGAGGATACCCCTTTTTTAATTTTTATTTTTTTTACTTCAGGATAGGTTGGAAGGCAACCTCTCGTTTTTAAAAGCTAGTTGGATGTTGTTCTCTTTTCCCTGATGGATTTACTCCGAAGAAGCTTAAAGACGGGAGTGTATTCCTTTTTTTTTTGGAGAGGACTTCAAACTTATTGTGTGAACTTCATATTGTCCCCGATCAAACATCAACACATCCTGTCATTAGGACTAAGTTCTTATCTCAACCTATTTATTTTCTTTTTCCAGCCCTCAATAAAGTGTATTTTGTGACAAAGTTAGAGTTAATTTGCAGTCACAGGCAATCAGGACACACCAGCTACATCAGGTGGGTACTTGAAGAATTCTCAGAGCCCAAATCAAACAAGGTGCTTTTGTGTGGCAAACTGCCTTAACTTTGGTGCAACATGTATGAATCACATTTCACACTGGGTGAGTGCCTTAACTTGGCTAAAACCAGCATTCCTCTTGTAAAAGTCATTGGTATCATGTCAGTCATACAATAATTATAGCAGAACATCACAATGCTACCTGATTGAAGACACTGACAATGAATACTATAGCTGCAATGTCTCAAAGTATTCCTTTACAGACATGAATGTTGACAGCTCCTGACCTCAATCTGTCAGATGGGCTTTGGTTGACAGGCAACATACGACAGCATACCTGTGTCAGTTTGGGCTCAAACCATGGCAACACTGAACACTCTCTGTCATTGAGCATTCCTGAACACTCCATGAATTTATGACCAGACAGGTGGCAGGTTGCTGTGGTTAGCTCTCTGGTCATCAAACAATAGAGTGGTTAAGTAGCCTATTGTATAATATGAATCTTGATTTGTAGTGTGGAAGTAAATCACAAAGGCCTAATGACAGAGGATGCTCAGCACAATGTTACCTAAAAACAGCTCAGTCTTCGGTGCGCACACCTAGTACTTTAGCCTAATACTGCTGATTGCTTTGTTAAAGGTACTTGCAGGGGTTTTGTTTGCTTCACACCACAACCTGGTGCTTGTCATTTCTACAAACATTTGTTTTCATTTTTTTTAAAGGAGCTGTGAAATGGTGTTTGTATTTAAAAAAGGTTATTTAACAAGTTTTATCTGCATTTGCTACATTTGTATCTGATGTTGACGTTTTAGACGTTTCAAGGCCATTTTCAGGACTTTGTACTAGTAAAGCATGGCCTGGTCAAGTCTTGCTGTTAGGACTGCAGCTGAGCCACAGGATCTGTATGTGAGAACTGTTGCAAAAAGAAAGGAAGAATATGTCAATGGTAGTCTCCATCTGGCTGGATCCTTACTGCTTTGTTTGTTTTGAGGCAGTTACATTGGATGTAAGTCCTTGTGTAATTTTTGTTTTTACCAATCACATGCTTGGTGTTCTGTCACAGTCGTTGAATCTGGGACAAGTGTAAATGTGGGGTGTGTCGTTAAGTGGACATGTTTGGTCAGGACAACTGGATTGTGGCTCAAAACCCAGTCACTGGTTTGATGAGGCTTTTCAAATTTGGCAGAATTACTCTGTCCCCACTTAAGCTTGGTGTGGAAGAAGAGCCTAAAGGGAGCCAGTGGCCTGGATGCCCAAACAACATGCTTACAGTGACAGTGGCAAAAAAAAAAGAAAAGTTGAATGGAAGGAACTTTGATCAGAACGGGTCGAATTTGGGTCTCCTTCACCCATGCTTGACCTGGAAGCTTGAGACGCTAACTGAAGGTCTTCTATGTGAATACGGAGGATATTGCTGCACAAATGGTGAACAGTTTACGGAGAAAGAAGCAACATGTCGTGGATGTTTTTTGGGGCCCCTACCCCTCTCTGAATGCAGTTCTGTGGTGGTGTGATTGGAGCGTGGGTGTGAGTGTAATGTCATTGGAAATATCACAACCTTCAATAGTCACAGTGTGTATGTACCCCTCGGTGTTTGGTAACGCATTTTACAATGAAATGAAATAAACCAAAAATGTTGACTATATTGGTATAATTATCTGTTGACCGTGATTTTCAATGAATTGTTACTGTGTCTGTTTCACTGTGTGCATGTCTGTCTTCAGTGGAGTGCTGGACGCAGTGCACAGTGATGATAAATCAGTCTGGGTGTCCATTCATCTGTCTAGCCATTTCAACTATTTCAGAGTTCCATCTATTCTAGTGAAATGAACCAACGATTTTTAAATAGCATTAATCCCACTGAGTAGTCAGTGATATGACAAAAGACTGTGATTTTAGGATGCTGTGTCTCCTTATGTCCAAGCAAATGATATACAAATGTTTACCGGTAACTGCTCTCTGACACACATGCTCAGTTTGCCTTGGTAAAATGCGGAGACCATCTGCCAAAACGGTCTAGCATTTCGTTTGGTTAATTTAAAGACTATGTAATGGCTGTGGAATTAGAATGTGAGAATGCTATCGGAATGCGACAAGGGCCAAATTTTTAGACTGCCTCGCAAGTGGAAAAAGTGGAAAAGCTATTACCTCCATAGACATATAAAGGTATATATGTCTATGATTACCTCCGCTGCCCTCCCCCCACACAGCCCACTCAGCCCATACAGCCCCCCCCCAGGGCCCAGTGATCAGCCTTTGGAGCTCGGACTCGGACCTCATCTCCAAGTGTGAATGGCACGTGTGATGTCATTGCCCCCGGTGGGAGTAGGCTGGGATATTAAGCCTGTGTCGGCTGAATTCCAAAGCCACACAGCTGCGGTAATTAGTGAGTGAGGGGTTGTGGTGGGGGGACTCGGGCTTAGATTTGTGACTGTTGGTTGCCGTGAAGATCAATCCACAGTCGAATAGATTGAGCCCTCTGCTGTTGTCTGCAGGTGAGTTCTAGAACATTCTGAAGGCTTTCCACTGCGGGACCTAGTGGTGTAAACACGTGGTGAAAGAGGGATGCGGAGAAGTTGCTAATAAACTATACCCATCTGGCTACACTCCATATACGCCACTCACATATATTTGCACAGTATAAAAATTTACAGATTTTCTTTTTCTATTGTTTCTGTCTGCTACTGACAAGTGCCAATGTCACTTAAGGGTTACAACCTGTAACAAGCCTGTAGTGTGAAATAATGATTCAGTTCTGATTAACCGTGACAAGGACAAGATAGTAGATATGAATGTGATGTGAAATTCTGCAAGCATTTCTGTTATTTCTGCAGAGTCACTGTGCCCGTGAGGTCACCTTTCTGTGCTTCAAAGTCCATCATTGCCCTCTTGTGACCACAACACATGCCAGTCAGATGTTGGAGGAAATTACCCCACAGGTGGAACTGTGTAAGTAAGACTGAGTCTAAGTTTGAGTAAGACCTGCTGGGACCTCAGTTTTGGCCCTATTTGTATAATGTGAGGCTACTCATTAATTCTGTTATTTTTCCATTGGGACATCCTCCCCCAACCACCTTTAATTCTGTTAATTATTGTAATGTACGCTGTTTAAGGTGTGATGTGATTCACTCCTTGTCATTTCATTTCTACATTTTGAAACCTGTTGTAAGTGTGACAGCCTGAACACAAACCAATCTGCCCAGTTGACCCATTCCAACTCACTCTCTAATGAAAATAAATTAAGTGGGAAATTGAAGGCAGAACCGCCATCAACAGACAAGTTATGGTCTCTCAAGATATGGGTTTTATTAAAAACAAAAGCCTTCATTTCTCTGCAATCAGCTACGATAATCTCGTTATATTAAATTAGGAGTCGTTCCCACAGAATTCGTGGGGTTGTCCTAGAGGCTGTGTTTGACGACGCACAATAACAACCTGCTGTATATCCATGGCTTTCCCTCCACTTCGTTGCTCTCACTTCTGGAATGTTCCTTTGGGAAAGTTTGTGAGTGTGTGGAATGGCTAAGATCATTTCCCCCTCGGCCGGCTTCATAAGGAGATATAGCCGGACCCAGAGTCTCACTAGTATACACACACACACACACACACACACACACACACACACACACACTCCAATGTGACACAGCACTCCACCAGTTGACGGTTTAATGTAGCAGCCCCACTGATGTACTACTTCTATATTTGTACAAGTGGAGAAGCACAACAGCTGAGCGTGCCTGAGGAGAATGTGTGCTGGGCTTCTCATACTCCATAAGGTGCCAGAGGAAATCAACAATTAGCCTCCGCAGAGGCCAATACTGAACTCATAAAGTGTAAAGATCATTTGTGTATGTGTACATGGAAAAGCATTTGTTGAAATAATGATACAGATAAATTATGTAGAGATGAGTTCATCGCTGACACAATAGCCATGACATTGAATGAATGTTCAATATGTCCATTGGAAATCTCTAGGTTTTGTGTAGTATGTAATGTTCTGATGATTTTTTCAATTAAAATGTAATTGCTGATCTACCAAGAGTTTATTAACAAGAGTTACTGTTGACCACTAATACAGCTGCGGTGAGCTTCATGGTTATATTTTGGACAATCACATGCTGTTTTAGGTAATAGATAAACTCAGACTTTGACCCCTGTCTATTTAAGACTGTCTATTTTTCATTGCGCTAAGGAAGAGCACTTTTGACTGCAGGGCAATCCCTCCGTACGGTACGAAAAAATAATCTTAATATTTATTAGAAGGTTAGGTTAATATATACAGGATAATTGTGTTACTGTAGTTAGAATGAACTTTGTGTGTCTTAATGTTGATTTTGTGCTTTTACCTTTGTGGTCAGCTTGGTAAAAAACACAAAATCTGTACTCTTGAGCATGTGTAGTGTATTTTGGTACAGTAATTGGGACTATGATATATCCTGTGACAAAAAAATGGGATTAGGAATACATCACACAATAGGATTTTTGGAATGCCTAAGTCATGTAGAGTTTATCTGACTTTCAGATGCTAGGAAAAAAAAAGTAGAGCGTTGCAAATACTGTCTACATCTCATTTGGTTTCCAAATGACACAGCACAAACAGGGGTGAAGGGCTTTGTTCCTCTCTGCCTGGGAGAATAAAGGAATGAATAAAGGTCAGCATGTATTGTAAGGTCAAAAGTAAAAGGTAAACGTGTTCCAGCAGTGTAAAAAAAAACAGTAATGGTTGCCTTCACCATGCACTGCAATGCTTTTACTGCAGTGTGTATGATGTATCTTTGTGTGAGTGTGTGTGCGTGCGTGCGTGCGTGCGTGTGTTAATAATTGTTAATAGTTAAAAAAGTTAATCAATCAAGACACCCACAATGAATAGCACAGGATGGCTTGTCATTATGAGTAAGTGCTTTTCCCTATTATTTCAATACCTCACAGTCCTGGAGACAGCCGGTATTGTCAGGACAAACTTTAATTCATATTCATTCAATTCAGAATACTGACTGAAAATCCTACTTTAGTCTTCTCTTAGCAGATAACCCAGTGTGGCATAGGTGGGCAGACCATGAGCTGCACAGATGTCACTGTCTCGTCGGGCCAGAGGATGCCAGCCGTAGGCCTGGGCACCTGGAAGAGCAGCCCTGGGCAGGTCAGACTCCGGTCAAGACGCACCGCGCTAGCTCATCCATTAAACCCCTACCACTGCACCTCAGCAGCGCCCTAATTATTAAGCCTCATCAGTCACAGCTAATGCCACTATATACATGCCTGTCTATTAGCGTATGCCTGATGCATTGGCGATATAAGTGATTTTGTGAGGTTGATGGATGACGGTAATTTGTGTGTGTATGTGTGAAGGTGAAGCAGGCAGTGCTGGCTGCACTCGACTGTGGCTACAGGCACATTGACTGCGCAGCGGCCTACAGCAACGAGCACGAGGTGGGGGAGGCTCTGGCTGAGAGGGTTGGGCCCGGGAAGGTAAGAGAAAATCAAAGTTGCAGAAAACCATAAGGTTCTACATAGAAACGGTTCCACAGTGCCTTTAAAATGGTTCTTGATTGCTGGTGTTGCAGTGAAGCTGAAGCCTAAGAGTCCTTCTAACCGTCATATTATGAAAACATTTACAGGAATCAAAAGGGGCTAGGTCACTGTGGCTCTTGTGTATGTGAACAATGAGTAGAAAAGCCTTGTGAAGTGGGAATGTGTTTTACCCCTAGCCCCTGAAACGGGAGGAGGTCTTTGTGACCTCTAAGTTGTGGAACACCAAGCACCACCCTGATGATGTGGAAGCTGCCTGCCGGAAGACCCTCTCCGACCTGAGGCTCAGCTACCTGGACCTGTACCTCATGCACTGGCCCATGGCCTTCGAGTAAGTGTTCTACTGACTCAACAGGGTGGGATCCTCAGCTTTCCTCAAGGGTGCAAGGAAAATTAATGTTTCTCAAGGTCCTGTGTGCTGTAGCTGAGTTTTATCCTAATAGGATTCTCCCCTTTTGGGTCAACTTCTAAGAATATAATAAAGATGCTTTCAAAAATCTATTTATCTGCATTTGTGAAGATTCAAGCAGTGCTTGAAGTGTAATGTGAAGGTAAGGTCTAGGTCAAAACAAGAGAGAAACTTGTGGAATTCTCATCGGCCTGTGGAGTATGTCAGTAGCTGTGACATTTCTGGGTTTAGCTAACCTTTCAATGACCTGTAGCATACATAGAATAGGTTACACAACCTGAAATCTCTATAGTCAGAATGCAAATTTGTGTGACCGCCGAACCAGGTGCTCTTCACAATCCAGCCTAGAAGGGGAATGACTGGCCTCACTCATCTAAACTATTAGTCACGGCTGTCGAGAGACCCTTCATATGTAAGAGGCCTGTCGTGAGTTTACTCCTCCAAGGCACTGACCGTGCTGTTTCAGCTCATGAGTTCTACCACCAGGTGTTAGAGTTGTTGAGGTGAGTTGAGATGTTGGTTCAAGAGGGTCCAGATCTGGAATGACCCCAAATCATTAATCTGGGTCTCCAGGAGGGGGGTTGAGCTGATGCCTAGACGGCCCAATGGCACCGTTCGCTACGCAGACACCCACTACCGAGATACCTGGGTGGCCATGGAGAAGTTGGTGGATCAGGGCCTGTTGAAGGCTATAGGGTTGTCCAACTTCAACGCCAAGCAGATTGATGACATTTTTAGCATTGCAAAGCACAAACCAGTTGTGAACCAGGTATGATACAGTCAGCAACCATTTCAATTTTATATAATGTACAGATATTTATGCAATCAAACCATATACAGAGGAACCACAACAAAGAAAATAATATAGGCATTTTTAAATGTGCATGTTTTTAAGTTACAGTATATGGTCTGTGCATTGTTATATTGCAGTATTATGCGTCATGGTGTTGCTACACTGTGACTCATTATGTGTAATATGATTGTATTATGTAACATTCTAGTTCAGAGGAGCCAGATTTACCCCAGACAGCAATCAACACTTTTGCTCTGACTGAGGCTCAATTTCTGAGAATCAACTCAATTTTATGACACCTCTTACATAAGACACCATGTCTGAGCAAGTGAGAAATATCAAAGTTGCTTCGACATTAAAAGGGTACTTTAAGTTTGTAAGTGTTGGAGACATACTTGGCCTCAGCAGGTATCTAAGTGATGACTGCACCGTGTGATAGGGGAAGTGAAATGTCAAACCAAAGAGTCATGCTGCAAGTCATGCTGCACTTCATCTAGTGAATCACTCCTTTAGACATAATGCCAAATATAGAATAAGAAAACAGAATTTCTCAAAAAAACAAGCCAAGCCGAGAATGGGGGATTATAAGGAACTGTTCGTGAAATAATGGAACTAAAACATGGCAAGAAAGTCCATCGGTGCTCACTGCTCTGGAAAAGAGAACACATTATCTAAGACTGGTTCTGTGGTTTTGCTCTCCAAACTGATCACTGAAAGGTGGAGTGCCACCCTTACCTGATCCAGTCAGAGCTGCTGGCCCACTGTAAGAGCCGAGGGTTGGCTGTCACCGCCTACAGTCCCCTTGGTTCACCCGATCGCCCCTGGGCCGCCCCAGGTGAGCCCCTGCTTCTGGACGACCCACGCATCCTCGCCATAGCCAAACGCTACAACAAGGCCCCTGCCCAAGTCATTATCAGGTGAGAGGACTGAGTCTGAACCTTGACTGTCACAAAATCTCTTTCAGCCAGTATAACTGGTGCAGTAGGTTTAGTTTCGTGCCAGTAATACCCAGATAAATCACACGTTTGAGACTTAGGAAGCACAAACGCTGGGGAGATGTTCTATTAGTTAGCACAAATTCCATGTTACTCCCTTGCTGTAAAATGACTAATATAAAGCGAACATCTAGGTTGAATTTCAAGTGACACAATGTCACAGCTTGGGTTTTCTCCCCATGTTGTGCTGAGGCTCATTTACAGTGAGTGTTCTGGCCAAATGTCTTAGCTGGCCTGTTTCACTGACACAGATGGCAGGTGCAGAGGGGAGTTATATGCATACCGAAAAGCGTCACTCCATCCAGGATCAAGCAGAACCTCGAGGTAATGGCGCCGCAGTCTTCATATTCAAATGTGGAGAATTCAAGGGCAGGCACTGTTTAAAAGGTCGATTAGCCCATTTCAAAGCCGGCAGCCAAGAGCTGTTATATGCAAATGCTGTTCCATATTTAGCAAGTTGGCCTGTCCTACAACACCCACCCATCACCATACACACTTACCCTTGAGAGAGAGAAAACCGCATAGAATTAGAATTAGCAGTACTTGTGTTTTTTTTTTTTTGCACCTTACGTTTGATTACAGGTCTTTTTGTTTTTTTATTGCCAAATAGGTGTTTGACTTTGAATTATCGGAGAAAGACATGAAGCAGATTGACTCCTTCAACCTTAATGAGAGACTCATCATTCCCACCATAGAGGTAAACACACCCAAGCCGATACTATAAAAGTGCCATGTTCATGTTTGACATGTTATGGCCACTTCCTAAGAGTTGTTTGTTTATTTCCTCCTCACAGAAAGACGGTGTGAGGGTGTGGAGGGACGCGATTCATCCTCACTTTCCTTTCCATGATTCGTACTAACTACCTCTTACCACGCCCAGGGAAACCTAGCTCCTTGGAACCTTCTGATTTCTGCAAGCTACTGTACCAAGCACTGAGAAGTAGTCTGATATTCAACAGGCCGAGTGTGGTATGCTACACTACCAGCCCCACTGTAACAATGAATAAAAAATGTTTCGAATCTCATTCTCACGTATATCCTCTTATTGTATATATTATGGTGAAAAAAAATGTAATTGCTCACCACACTGAGACACTGGCAACAGCAGTCAACACATAACTGTGAGAGTCACTTAGACAAACAAGCCAGCCTATGCCAGGCTACACTTGTCACCAGTCTGTGGAGAGTTCTAGAATCCCATGATCAGGCAGGCTGGGAGTGCTCGCTTGTTTAATGTGTGGCTACTCTCTACACAAAGCCCTCGGAATTGTTTGGTTTAAAGACCACCTGGAACTCTTCAGCCGTCACTTAATGATGGTGGACTTCTAGAGCTTACCAGAATAGAGAACTTGGGAAGGTAGCAAGGGTGACATCCAGTGGCAGACAGCACATCTAGCTTTGACACATTAAAAGTAACCAGGTCTCTCACTATACCGAGGGGCTATGATGGCGCTTACTGGGAGTACTGTCCAGTATGTCAACACTAGCTTCCTTACATGCCCACCCATGATTTGAACCCAGTGCTAAAAAATAAATAAAATAGGAGTAGCACAATTTAAAAAATAAGAACAAAAAACAAGTTTGTGAAAAAGCCATTATGTCTGACGATGAACGCAATGCCAAAGTACAAGAATGGAAAGGAGGGTGGTGCAATATACTGCATCACCTGCTAGCAAAAGACTGTCTACCTTCCAAAAAAGAAAAGATTTCCATGAAACACCAAACACAAAGGATGGCATGAAAAAATGAAAAAAAAAAATATATATATTCCTAGAGAAACCCATTTACACCTCTCCGGGAGGCTCAAGCTGAATATAGACCACCAGAATCCGGCAGGTCCACAAACACCCACGACCAGCAGATTTATTTCCTTTCGTGAATTTTATTTGGAACATTTTCAAACTTGTAATACATTATATGCTACATTCATAAAAAAATGAAGTAATTAGCCATTTTTTTTCTCTCAATTTTTTTAATCAATTTTCTTTCAACAGGCTAGCGTTAATCCCATCACTAAAGCTGTTCGCATAGGTTGTGAAAAAAGTAAGAATGAAGCCACTCTAACCTGGTATGTATTCACGGAAATGCAACCCCCCACCCCACCACCCACATTACATAAAGATCAAGCTTTCAGCAATAATCATCCTTTCACAAACCAGAGCCAAGTACAAGCAGCTACATGCTTTCTCTGACAGGTGAGGGAATAGATGGGAGAGAATAGTTTGGAGGGAATAATAATAAAAAAAAAGAAAGACATTAAAGAAGCACAGGAGTCCTAAAAATGTGGAATTTTATAGTTGGTTATTTTTTTTGTTTACTTTTTTTTTCACTCTTTATTTGTACATGGAGGCCTGAGCAGACTGAGGAGTCGGTCAGGCACGCGCTCTTCAGCCGTAGAGGTCGTCGTCGTTGTCCTCGTTGAACACAGTGCCGCCGCCGCTGCCTCCTGTTGAGCCCTGGCTTGGTCCGCTGCCGGCCTGGCTGCTGGTGGGGAATCTGAAACGGGTGGGCAAAGGGTGATTAAAGCCAAATCTATTTGCAACCCGTGAAAATCCAACAGCTTTTTAAAATTTATTTTCATGACCAGTGGCTGCATTATCCAAAAGTAGTCAGGCGTTTAATCGGATGAAATCTTCAAACTAGCTTGTGGTAATGGTACAGAACCATCGTAACCATGATCATGAATTACTTTATTTACAGGAGTGAGTAAATAAATGTAAATAAAAGCACATGTAACAAAGGGTTTGTGATCCGATTACATACCCTCATCTTTAAGTTCATACTATTCTGTGAATCCTGTAAACCTACATGCCAAATAGTCCTCATGGTCTGTATTACTCTGGGATGTTATGAATTGAACAGGTGAGGTGGTTACCTGAAGCTGCCGAAGCCTCTGCTCTGCTGCAGCGTCTGGGCGAACATCTCGTACTTGCGGATGTCGTTGTCACTGACGGAGCGGCGAGCGAAGCGCATAGCCTCCTCAAAGTGGTCTTTCCTGATCTCAGGAACAGGGTCATCCTCCTCCACCTCCTGAGGACACAAACGAGGGTCCACCATTCAATAGCAGCTATACATAGTCATGTGGTAAATTCATAGGGTAAACTAGCAAGCCAATTTCATTTCTCCATGTTGGTTTGTTTAATGTGAACATTCTGGGCACTGTCATTACTATAGCAACTGATGTAGAGGCTGTGAACGTCGACATAAGCCCGTGACCCTGGACCCTTTTTTTAGTATATTAGTAGTATCATCAATGATGCATATTATGTTGGTATTATTATTTTATACAATAAATGAACTTATATTTTGTCCTCTTATTAGAAATAGTAAACAGACTTATACGTATAGACAAGATTTAAGATCTTAATTTGTGTACAAAGTTATATTTCAAATTTAGTTAAAAGGCCCACACTGATGGTGCACTGCCACTTTATAGAAAATAATCTGTTGGTTTAGGTTATGCTTTCATGTGGGGATGTGACGTGAATGTGATTCCAGATGTCCATTGTTTTTGAATCACCCCAAAGCGAGCTGTTTGTGTTTACTTCAGGACTAACACATGATAAATAAACTTAGCAACATTTAATACTAAGCATGTGACAGATCAGCAGAAAAGCTAATGCTAGCTGGGATATACTTTTATAGGCTAACCTTTATAAAACTGGAATGCTACTAGAAGTGAAAAATTGTATCTTGAACAGGGCTGTGGATAAAGCCAAGCGAGTGGATAGCTCTTCTCAGCACAAACATTGTGTTCTCAAATCTGACACTGAAACGCCCATAAGAACCATATAAACATTAATATCCAATATCTCGTTTAAAAAATTGCAACACCACCACTAGTCTTCCACAATAAGTTACTCCCTCAGTTTCTGGCTGGCGTTAGTTATTTACCCCATAGATTAAGCCTGTAACATTCATCTATAATATCTTTAGTTTGTTAACGAATGTAGTGGTATGTTTCATTATACATATTCAGTGAGAGAGTTTGGGCTTTTAGGGAGGGGCAAAAGCACATCGCTGTAAAGGAAATGAGTGTGCTGGATTTATAACAAGACAAAACTAGAGAATCATTGCGAAATGGAATGTGGAACATCAATCGTTCGCCTGACTATGTTGTTTTCATAAACTTTGGATGATATTACCACAATTGAAATTCTAGCCCCATGTTAAATTGTACATGTGAGATTCCATAGTGGAATTTAATGAGAAATCAAATAATTTCTCATCCCAGCTCAGTGGAGAAGTGTTACTCTATTAGTCAGTTGGCAAGTAGATTTTAAGACTTAATGCAGTGGTACTTGATGATTGCCTGAATGAAGACTAATTAAGTTCTCACCATAGCTGAGGGGTTGGTCTGCCTCTCGCGCTCCCTCCTGATCTCGTTCTCGATGGATTCTCTGATGGCCAGCTTGCAGGCCCGCTGGCAAATCTCAGTCAGATCAGCTCCGGAGAAGCCATTGGTCATCTTGGCCAGGAAATCCACGTCCACCTCCTACAGTGGAGAAAAACATCAGTTAGACCCACATTTGAAACTGATTTGCCCTGGTTTTTCCATTGCATAATAGTTATTAATGCATGAGGGTCTGTAGTGTCCAACATTTCCAGAAAGATCACACATAATTAAAAGCAACAAGGCAGTGCCTTGATGTCCACCCATCACTTTTAACTTCAACTCGTGTTTGCCATGTTAATACAATATTGATACTTCTACAAACAAGCCTTCCCAGTCAGCGTACAGGATGAGAGTCTGACCTTAGCAATGGGGGACTTCCTGAGGTTGGCCTTGAGGATGGAAATGCGGGACTTCTCGTCGGGCAGGGGGATGTAGATGAGCTGGTCCAGACGGCCAGGCCTGAGAATGGCCGGGTCGATGATGTCGGGCCTGTTGGTGGCACCGATGATGAAGACGTTCTTCTTGCTGGACATGCCGTCCATCTCTGTCAGGATCTGGTTGATGACACGGTCGGCTGCTCCGCCACCGTCACCCACATTCCCACCACGGGCCTTGGCGATGGAGTCCAACTCGTCAAAGAAGAGCACGCAAGGAGCAGCCTGACGAGCCTGGGGGTGAAAGCATGTGGAATAGACAGTCAGACCTGCAAACAGGCAAAGCACTGTCCATGGGCAAGTGTATGAAGACATTTCCAGAACCAAAACTCGTCTCATTTGTATGTGGCCGGATAAAATGTGCTCATCAAATTTATATGATTTCAATCGGCAAGTAACCAAGTAAATAAGAAGAAAGGGCAGTCTCAACGCAGGTTTAATAGCTGCAGGATTCTGGCTGATAAGGAGCAAATATTCTGAGAATCTTACCTTGTCGAAAATCTCACGGACGTTGGCCTCAGACTCTCCAAACCACATGGTGAGCAGCTCTGGACCTTTGATGGAGATGAAGTTGGCCTGGCACTCATTGGCGATGGCTTTGGCCAGGAGGGTCTTACCACAACCTGGTGGTCCATAGAACAGCACACCCTTGGATGGGGTCATGCCAAACTTGAGGAATTTGTCGGGATGCTCCACAGGATACTGAGAGGAAAATAAATAAACCGCAGAGGTCAATGAAGTTTCTTAGATATACAACAATCATTTATCCATATAGTTGATTCAAGTTTCTATTGTGTACCTGCACAAGCTCCTGCAGCTCCCGCTTGACGTCATCCAGACCTCCAATGTCCTCCCAGCTGATGTTGGGCACCTCAACCACAGTCTCACGCAGGGCAGATGGGTTGCTCTGACTCAGGGCCCACTGAAAGACCACAGTGGCAGAACACGTAAGGAACAACATCAACATTTATGGTTGACATCCAGTCATCTCCCAAACCTAGTTTCTGTTCAGATCAGAGTACAGTGATTAAGCGTTGAACTTTATGCTATTAGGTAAAAGGGTGACACTTACTACTAAAAGCCACACTTGAAGGCACATTCACCAAGTTCTGCTTTGTACTTTCAGCTCAAATTACTAAACATTACTAAAAAAAGATATATATATTTAATGGTCTTAAATACTTTAAAATGCCAAGCACACTGACCCTGAAGTCATCCATGGTAACAGCCAGTGAGTTCATGACCTCGGCGTCGATGGTCTCATCCTCCAGGTCGATGAGGTCCATCTTCTTCCTGATCGCCTGCAGGGCAGCCTCAGAGCAGAGGGCAGCCAGATCAGCACCCACATGGCCATGGGTCTCGTTAGCAACCTGAAAGAACAGAGACGTGGCTCAAGTCAGTGCTTCAGTACCCAATCCTCCATTTTAGGAGTTGTTGCCTCATACTGCCTGTGGTCTCCTAAGCCAAGTTTCAGCCAGGTCCCTATATTATTGTGGACCATACCTGCTCAAGGTCGACATCATCAGCCAGCTTCATGTTCTTGGTGTGGATCTGGAGAATCTCAAGTCTGCCGGTGGCATCTGGAATGCCAATGTCCACCTCTCTGTCGAAGCGACCTGGGATTTAAGGGAGACAGAATATGATATCCAGGCTCAGTAACATTTCAAGACAAGTTGCCCATTTCTCAGGTCCTGCCAGGATTTGGCGCTCTCGAGTCTACAAATAAAATGTAAAAACGTATTTTATATATATATATTTATATTATTATTAGCGATTGCATTAATGTATTTAACTCAATCACTGCAATCCCGTAGCAAATTAAGTCCAGTTAAAAGGACTTGGGTCTTACCGAATCGCCTGAGGGCCGGGTCAATGCTGTTGGGTCTGTTGGTGGCCGCCATGACGATGACATGGGCCCTCTGCTTCAGGCCGTCCATCAGGGTGAGCAGCTGAGACACGATGCGCCTCTCCACCTCACCATGGGTCTGCAAGGACACAGAAGAGGGTCAGGTTACAGCGCACGCGACAAATACAGAGTGCAACATCAAATGGGAATTCTAATTGGGTTTTTAAAAGCCTTCTCATGGGTTCTCAATCTGTGGGACCTGAACACTTGAAGACTTCCTTGATAAAAAAAAAAAGCCAACGCCCAAATAAAACGAATCTGCTGAGAGTGGTGTCCAGGTATTGCAACATGGTTTTATTCTGTTGGTATTTTGTGGGATCAAGCTAACAAACTATCTGCAAGTCTGCATCTGACTATGTATGAGAAGTGTCTTTTTTTTTGTATGCTTGTAAACAGAAAGAAAAAAAATCCAAGACTTCAGTTAAATCACATCCAAATCCTGTTATTCATCAGAAATGTCAAGTTGTGTCCAGCTATGGCACATAAAACCATGTGCAGTTACAGAATATCATTACTCATGCAATAAAACTGCTTAGCAGCAGAGCTCCTGGAGAAGTATTGAGGTTCCTTATATTAATGTGTAGCAAAGACCAGAACACAATGTCCTCACCTTCTCTCTCTTGGGGGCAATGGCATCGAGCTCGTCAATGAAGATGATGGCGGGGGCGTTCTTCTCAGCCTCCTCAAAGGCTTTTCTCAGGTTGCTCTCAGACTCTCCAGCCAGCTTGCTCATGATTTCAGGGCCTGGGTTACACAAGCAGTAGTGATTTTAACTCCAGCCAGAAGAACTCCATGAAACTGCACCCTTCACACGTGTTAATGTCTATGGCAAAGGTACTAGCAGAGGTGTGGATCTTCACTGGGCTCACGATTCGATTATAAAAATTAGACCTCTTTTTTTTATTAACTCAAGCACTCAGATTTGATTATTTTTTAAATGATTCACATTACATAAAAAAAAATATCTCCTTTTTCAAAGAAGGTCAACCAGCAGTAGAGATATGTCTAAATATTATATTTCGTAGCCTTCTGCATTGTCAATACATCAATCTCATTAAAACAAAAACAGGATAATTTAGTTACTGTACTATAAAACAAAAACATAAAACAGCTGGCTCTTATCAAACCTGATTACCGTAATTTCCGGACTATTGAACGCACCTGAATATAAGCCTCACCCACTGAATTTTTTAAAAATAATTATTTTTAACATAAATAAGCCGCACATGTCTATAAGCCGCAGGTGCCTACCGGTACATTGAAACAAATTAACTTTACACAGGTTGCATCCATGCTAGCATCCTAGCTCCACAAAGCCACCGTAAACACAAAGCCACCGTATACAGTGACAGGTATCATAATCCATAAATTAGCCGAGTCATTGTTTAAGCCGCGAGGTTCAAAGCGTGGGAAAAAAGTATCGGCTTATAGTCCGGAAATTACGGTATCCATATCACAGGGCCATACACAGGAACTAATATTTACAGCTCTAGTTATTCACAAATAATTAAATATTCAAGAGTGAATCTGAACCTATGAAACCACAACACGTTACTGCTACAGAAACTGTGTGTGGTTTTGTTGGCAATTTAAGTCATTCTGATGGACAATGAAGTGCAACAATCCAGTAGTACCACGGCTGAAACATAATATAAAAGCACCAGCTCTGATGTTGATGAACACTACAGAAATGGCATCTTTGAAACCATAATGCTGATATGCTAAGTTACCTAAGACTACCAAAGAGTGCTTGGGTGACACCTAGCTGTCAGAGGAGAGCAGATCAAGTTGCTGAGGAAAACTAGAGAAATGGAAAAGGCATGCTACACCACATGTCTCTAGGCAAAGGTGATCAGTAGGACTTTCACGTGGAGCTCAAGAAACACGAGCTAGCCTTTGTCCTCCTTAGCAAGAAACAAGAGGAGTATCACTTGCAAGGAGAGCATGGGGTGATGAAAAGATGGGGAAACATGCTAAAATGATTATCAGGGTGTGCTATAACAAATATCATGGAAAACAGACGAATCATGTCAACTACTGGCCAATGAAAAATAGCAAAAAAAATGACTAGGAAAAATATCAGCTTATGCATTTTAAAGCAATTTAGTTACTCAAGCTACTCAAGAGGACAGTAATGCAATATGCATTACTTCGATCATTGGGCCAGTGCTTAAGGTTGCATAATGATGATAATAATGCCCTCAGCAGCCCTACAGCTAGACGAGGAATTACTTCACACACTAAGGTGATCACTGGCCATCACTGCAGAGGTTGTGGAGCTTAAAAGGTCAGCTGGCCAGAAATCAGTTCTATGGACTCAGGTGTGATATTGAATAATATTCTAAATTAAAAAATGCAACTTCATTTAGAAAGATAACTCAATCACCCACACTACCTGTTAATTCCCATTCTGTTATACAAAGTGACATGATGACATAATATTTAGGCCAAGGACTGACACATTCATCTCCATTAAATTTCACAGCAACTTCCATTATTTGTTCTGCATGATTCTTACCATTGATGAGGAAGAAAAAAGCTCCAGTTTCGTTGGCAACAGCACGAGCGATGAGAGTTTTTCCAGTTCCAGGAGGTCCATACAGCAGAATGCCACGAGGAGGCTGACACACACAAAGACCAGTTAGAGTTTCATCTTGTAGTACTGTTTAATTTAAAGTCCATCTGCTAACAAAGTATTCTCTCCTCACCTTCACGCCAATGGCCTTGAAGAGGGCAGGGTGTCTGAGGGGGAGCTCAACCATCTCTTTGATCTGAGCCAACTGCTTACGGACCCCTCCGATGTCATCATAGCCGACCTCATTCAGAGATTCCTCCTCATCCTACGGACAACCAGGAAACAGAAACACGGTTCAGTCACTTCAGCAGATGCATTTCTCCAAACCAACTTGCAGTACAGTCTACCAGTACCAAGAAATGTTGCCTGTACCAGATGATTATTGATCAGTCTAAAATTACACCCGATCTATGTTTGAGTGTTGCTTGAGCCATGCACTACTTATTGATCTAGGGTTGGACCTTTCCGAGCAAGCTAATGCTTCATTAATAAACCGGTCCGACTTGTTTAAAAGGTATGACGGAAAGCACAAAGAGCAGCAGAAGCTTTCCCCAAACTCACCTCACGCTTGATGGGCTCTCCTTCGCAGTGAATGACTGTGTCAGGTGCCACGATGCAGTAAGGGCTGGGGTCCGTCTCCACCACTTTGAATTCTACTGCACGCATCCCACCCCTGACCAGGAAAATGTCCCCTAAAAAAACAGGATTATGTTCATTTCAGAGGAATGATGCCATTGGGAGGCCATCAAATACAACTTCAAGTGAGTAGTTCCCTTATCACAAAGAGACTTGTTACCTTTACGGATTGGCCGGTAGGCTTCAAGGAAATATGGCTTCAGATACACCTCAAACAGGTTGCCAGTGATGCCTTCAACTGTATCATCAATGGGCAGAACATGGATACGCTTTCCATACTTGACATCTGGACAGGGCTGGATGCTATGAACAGCAGAGGTACACATACTGAGTAAAAGACTGCTATACAGGTATGAATGGAATTCAACCTTTAATTTATTTTTAAGAGATATGAAACAGCCAGAATAGTTAACAGTTTAAAAAGTGCAATCAAAAATACCTGATGACATCTCCCAGGCGGACCCTAAGATTGTTACGGACCACCCTGTTCATGCGCACTTTCTCATCAGAGCAGGAGTCATCAGAGAGCACAATGCACACCGTCTCCCTCCTCTTCTTGCCCTTGAGCAGCACAGTATCTCCTCTGAAGAGCTGCAGTTCATCCATCTTAGCCTGCCAATAGAATACAAAAAAATATATATAATTTGAGTTGTCTGACATACCTGATGACTAGTGATTAGTGTAAAACCATACCACATAATAGAATCTGCTCAATGACTGGTAAATCAAAGCTTGTTGTTACCTGAGAAAGTGACACCACACTGTTGTCTTCATTGATGGATTCATCAACTATCAACCTATTGGGTCTGGTCTTTTGCTTCAGGATCGCAGTGGAAAGATCATCATTTTTGGATCTGCAGAGATTTGGACACAAACTCTTTATGAGCCTTTGATTGTACACAACTACGGCAGATAATAAACTTTGATAATTAAATTACCCAGCGTATGGTCAGACTGATCGTTCAGCTCCCCCTACCTGATACACTCGACCTTCCCATTTCACAAATATATGTCAATGTGATTTACCAGGTAATACGTGTTGAGAACGGAAACTTCGGGTAAACTGCGCAGTTGATGAGCGTGCGCAGAATAGAAACAAAAAAATAAACTGCAACTTTGACCGACGTCACTGAACTTGGCAATCAACATCTAACTTAGGTAGACAGTTCGTTAGGTTAAGATAGAGTTAGATTAGAATTAATGTTTCATTTGTATTTGCTGGCACTAATAGACGGGTCGCCAGCTATTGTTTTCTACCGAATTATTATCTGGAAGCATACGCATTATAAACCTGATCCCCCACAGAAACATGAACAAACTTCAACTACGACTAGCCATGCTAGCTATCTGTACCTGTTCAAACAAAAGTAGAAATTACGCTTGAATGATTACATTAGTTGAGTGTACATAGTATATCGTATTAGTGCCGTAGAAAAACTAACCACAAGTTTCCGGACACATGGGTGGTAACGGTGGGCAAATAATAGTTACAATGTTGGCCTCGATATCATACGTTTTATATCCTCAGGCTTTTGGCTTTGTGGTTAACATCAGCGAACCTCACTAGCTAGCTAGCAATCGCTGGGTTATATGCCGAATGACACAGCAAATGCGTCGGCGTAAACGGGGTTGCTATCCGACTAGCTAGCTTCAAGCTAATCAGTTAGCTGTAGCACGTTTAACTATCGGTCTCTAGAATTAGAAACCTTATCTGGGCTGGTTAACATTGTTACAAATTAATGGTGTGTCATCAACGTGGAAACATATTTATCGCGATGACTACGATGGCTATATGTATGGTGTATTGCCTACGACTTTGGTTGGATGACAACATTGTTACACAAAAGCAGGGCAAATGATGTCGCCGTGAAATGGCCTACTCGTATGAGAGTAACGTTAGTCAACTAACGTAGGCATAAATCAGAATGTCAGACGCAAGCAAGCTAGCTAATGTTCACTGGTTAATTTCAAAGTAGAGATATTAAATACACATGGGTAAGACACTGCATGTTAACAATTCATTTGTAACCATTAAAAGGTGGCGCAGAACGGATCATGTCAAACTCAGTTGATGCCGGTAGGCCAAACTACCCCCACGGAGAGCGAGAATGACTCAGTATGCTTAGCTAAGTTAGCCGCTTAGCTAACGACGTAATTGGGAACTGAACGACAGCTAAAGTTGACTAGCTAGGCTGAACGTTAGTCTAAGACTAAAAAGAAAATTGGAAAGGGTATCGACGTCAATCAATTGCCAATGCCAGGATTTGAGCAACATTATCTTGACTGACGCATTTCTAGATCACAACTATGTTCCTACAGATTTGTCAATTACCATAGTGAAATATATATTGACCACTAATGCATTTCATACTGTGCTAATGCTAGCACTAGCTGTTTAGCTAACGTAGTTGAGTTGGTCCTAGCTTGCCAGTTCGCTAGCTAGCAACGCTGTAAAATACGATGAATAGAAATAGAAAATATAATTTTCTGGATATACTCACTCTCCTCCCGAAGCCATGTTGCTTCTCCCGAACAACGATATAAATAAAAGGTAACAATATACTCAAGCAACTCTCTTGATTGACCGACGGCAACCTTCACGATTCTTTCCTCTGCACTGAATTTCAAAACGTCAGCTTAGCTTCCTCGCATCAAAGCTGCGGAAAAGTATCAGTTCTCTTTCTGCTTCAGGCGGCCAATCAGAGAGCGTTTGAAGTGAGCCTGTCCCGCAATTGGTCCTACTCACGTGAGCTATTGGCCAATTAAACAATTGTGATTTACAAAAAAATAAGAGTTGTTATTTCAGACAACAGCCATTGGTCAAACTACAGCCAGTACCGGTCATATTTGCGTATTTTAGTATGGCGGAACCCAAATCTTTACGGATTGGTTCAAGAGAAGCCGAGTGTACTACGATTTCGTATGTAGGCAGATAATTTGCTGAAAATGCAACATGGCTCCTCGCTATTGGTAATCTCGTCGCCTCAGAATCATAATATTTCCATAACCACATTTTCTGGACTGCATTTACTAGTTCATTTAGTTATTAATTATAATAGCTGACCATTCAGATCCGTAGATTCTGGGGCTTATTTGGTTATTTCGGTCTGAGGTCACAAAACGAACGGTACAAACAACATACAGCCTATGTTTCAAAACAGATATGTCATTGCTACTGGTGTGGCAGCAGCATGGATTATATTGAAATTGTGACCTAGTTACCCGACATCATTTCACAACAAGAAGTACACTTTTAGTATAAAGTACAAATACAGTATTTCAACAATGAAGGGAATGTATTTATTTGTCAAGTTATTGTTGTTATTTAGATTATTTTTTTAATAAATATAATCCAAATTAACTAATCATGTAAAAACTCCTCTTCTTTGAAAAGTGTCTTCCATTGCCTTCTTCAGGTAATTGATGTCAAAACATAAACTGACTTCTGGGAATGTCTGAAGATAAAGAGGCAGGTTTCTGAAAGGTAGCAGAAATAGAAAATTACAATAACGGTCAAACTGCAAAGCCCAAAAAAAATAGTTTGCACAATCAACAAGCAATCTTTAATGAATTCATATAATCTTATATTTTCAAACTTTACAGTTCCCCAGGATGTAAACACAGCTTTAGAACCTAGAATAGCTCTTCGATACTTATGGCAACATAATACACCAGACACAAACTATAGTAGCACTAACACATAATATTACCCAGAGGAGACCGCCTCAGATGAGCTTTGTGACTCCCTCCAACACACTATGGCTTCTTCCTGACGCCCAAGCCTCCGGTACACCTCTACCAGTCCAAACTTTATCATCTGTAACTCTAGGGACACCAGAGGCAGGACAATGAATGTATCATTTCTCAAATCGAGGAACATATTTTCAAGGTATCATGGGGCCTCACAATAGAGGCAACAACAACAATAACAATAAACAGTTGATGACACAAGGGATGTAAACAGTAAAATAAAATATAAATGTTTCTGCTGTTCATCTGCTACAGTTTCTAATAATGAGAACGCCATGGAGTCCATTACCAGGGAGCACATATTGATTAAATGTACCCCTAACTTGTTTGGATAAACTTTTCTGCTGAAGTCATACATGTAAATTGATGAATGATAAATGTGAGCTTAATTTGACAAATTAAGCTACTATTTCACTGTTAAAAATGTGATCTATATGTAGGGGCAAAAATGACCCACTACCTGTTATGGACTGAAGACTAAGCTTCAGGTCCCGTAGTGCTTCCTTTAATTGGCCCCTCTCCATGAAGCTGACCCCTCTGCCAGCAAGAGCCAGGCCCCTCAGTCTCTGCAATGTCTTTACCACCTCACAATCTCCCTGGTCTCCAACCAGTGTACCTAATATTCATAAATGATTAAACTAAAAAAAAAATGGACAATAACAGGAATATTCAAAGGACATCGCAGGAACAAGCATATTTACAGGAGCACTAACCTGTACTTTTAATGGACACTTTGGCCAGCCAATTTAGGGATCTGAAAACAAAATATACTATTCACAGCCCATACACACTATTATTATTCCTTTTAAGCAGGCAATACTCTCGATTAATACATTTAAAAAAAAAAAGGGACTTTGAATACATTTTACCTTTTAATTCTTACCTTGTGAAATTGGCCACTGATTCTTTGGTGTCTTTCATCTTACAGTAGGCCAGGCCCTGGAGGTAGTGGGCAGCCGCAGCCCATAACACATATTCTAGTCTCTCATGCTTCAGTGATTTTGAGGGTCCCTCCATGGAGAAAAGTAAATGCTCCTCTGACAGATCTAATACTAATCTTTCAGGAATGAGGTTCATGGTTTTAGTGATGACCTCTTCACAGACTGTTATTACATCCCACATCCTTTTGGCCCTCAGCAAGGTAAAGGCAGCCTCGAGGTACACAACAGGAACTCTTGGAAGGGACACATCAGCCTCTGTACACACCTACAAGGGTTATTTGATTGTGAGTGAGCATGGATATATATGCATATGAATTATTGATAAAAAGGTATGGATATATAAGATATATATGTCTGCACCAAGTAGGCTACCATTTGCAGTTCAAAACTTGATCATTATTTGATAGGTCTGTGCTTCAGCACAAGAAATAATAACTGTAATAGGATTCTGTTATGTACTGTGCATTTTATTTACATAACTTACAGGCTGTGTGATATCTGACTGCAGGGATGACATCAGATCCAGATAGAGTTCAACCGCCTCTAAGATTCTGAAGAACACAAACAGGAAGTTGAATGCACGTACATTATTATGACCTCTTCATGATGCATCTCTGCTTTGCCCAATTGCTTTAAAACCCACCTGTCCTCCAGCACACATGTGCATGCCAGAGAGTGCAAGATCAGCTGAGGAGAGGGTACCGCCATGATGGAATCCTTACATTTGCTGCTTAGTAGCACATCTGGAGAGATAATCATCACTCTAGTATTGACAGTCTGTTCCTCTGTATGCTGAACCAGGGCCTGGGATAGCACAAGAGAAGGAGGCACCATTGTTTTAGGATTTCTTTACAACTGGTGTGCTTTCAATAAGCACCATGGCCTGAAATTGGAGAATGACACCAATACCTTCAGTGAAGTTGGGTCACTTACTGAGTGAAGCAAGCGTAGGGCCTCAATTTCAGCCTGGGTGTTCTTTAACTGCCTGTACACCAGTGCACTCTGGTAAAGTGCACTATGACAGCCAAAATCCACCTCCATAGCCTTTCTGTAAGACTGTAGGGCGCTCTGAGGCTGGTCCTAAACAAAATCCAATTCCATACATGATCATTGTAATTCCATGATATTTTTTCTTTAACTACACACATCGTAATCATCGCCATCATCATCATCAACAACAACAACAACAACAGCAGCACCAGCTACAATAACAATCATGTTATTTGGAGAACTTATGAAATCAATAGCTCTAAAGCCCGTCTTACCAGTTTTGCAAAGGCAAATCCAGTAAGGGTATGGACCTGAGCCAGGAGAGTCCTGGGGGCAGGCAAGGACGCAGCCTGTAGAAAAGCTACAAGAGCTGCTGAGTAGTTCTCTTGGGTTATGTTTTCCAAACCTAAGTGATAAGAATTTTTTTTTTTATAAAACTGTACACATTAAGAACAACTACTGGAAGATGTGTGTGTGCATATATATACAAAATATATACAAACATACTACATACATACACACAATACATATATACAGTGGGGAAAATAAGTATTTGAACCCCTGCCGATTTCGCAAGTTTGGCCACTTGCAAAGAAATGTGTGATCTATAATTGTAATGGTAGGTGTATTTTAACAGTGAGAAATAGAATATCAACAAACAAATCCAGAAAACTGCATTTTATAACATTTATGACTTAATTTGTATTTGATGCAGAAAATAAGTATTTGAACCCCCAAGCAAACAGCAAGAATTCTGGCTCCCAATGACCAGTTATGTGCCAAAGAAGCACACAGATTAGTCCTCATTAGGCCTAACAAGGTACACCTGATCTCAACTGGTGACATGTATAAAAGAAACCTGTCCAAAGAATCATACTTCACACCTTCAACCTCACCACCATGGGCAAGACCAAAGAGTTGACCAAGGACGTCAGAGATAAGATTGTAGACCTGCACAAGGCTGGAATGGGTTACAAAACCATCGGCAAGCAGCTTGGTGAGAAGCAGACAACTATTGGTGCGATTATTCGTAAATGGAAGCAACACCAAACAACTGTCCATCGCTCTAGGTCTGGGGCTCCATGCAAGATATCCCCTCGTGCGGTATCGGTGATCATCCGAAAGGTGCAGAATAACCCCAGAACTACACAGGGGGAGCTTGTGAATGATCTCAAGGCAGCTGGGACCACAGTCACCAAGAAAACCATTGGCAACACACTACGCCGTGATGGTTTGAAGTACTGCAGAACTCACAAGGTCCCCCTGCTCAAGGAAGCACATGTACAGGGCCGTCTGAAGTTTGCCAATGAACACTTGAATGATTCTAAGGAGGATTGGGAGACAGGATGTGGTCAGATGAGACCAAAATCAAGCTCTTTGGCAACAACTCGACTTGCCGCATTTGAAGGGGGAAGAATGCTGAATATGACACCATCCCCACCGTCAAGCATGGAGGTGGAAACATTATGCTTTGGGGCTGTTTCTCTGCCAAGGGTACAGGACGACTCCACTGCATCGAGGGGACTATGGATGGGGCCATGTAATGTGGAATATTGGGCTTGCCTCATTCCCTCATTCCCTCCCATTGAAAACGCAACCTTAAGGATTTGGAGAGGATCTGCAAAGAGGAGTGGACCAAAATCCCTCCTGAGATGTGTGTAAACCTGGTGACCAACTACAAGAAAAGTCTGACGTCTGTGCTTGCCAACAAGGGTTATTCCACCAAGTACTAAGTCATGTTTTGCTAGGGGTTCAAATACTTATTTTCTGCATCAAATGCAAATTAAGTCATAAATGTTATAAAATGCAGTTTTCTGGATTTTTTTGTTGATATTCTGTTTCTCACTTTTAAAATACACCTACTATTACAATTATAGATCACACATTTCTTTGCAAGTGGCCAAACTTGCGAAATCGGTAGGGGTTCAAATACTTATTTTCCCCACTGTAAATATATGTAGTATGTTTGTATACTCTATTATACTGTGTAGATACTGTACCCTCAAGAAGGATGGTGCAGATAGGCAGAAGATCTTTGAATTCTCTGGCTGTCACAGCAACTAGCAAGTTGGAGTTCTCCTTTTCTGACAAGCTGAGCTTTTGAATTACTGTACGGAGGTCCTGTGATGAAGCAGTTACTTCTTCCTGAGTCACGTGCAAAACCAAAAGTTTTGAGTCATAATAGTAATACATAACATTTTATGTATTGATTTGTTTAGCCCCTTTTGTAAGCACACAATGGCTTCAAAAATCTAAATAAATAATTCATATACCTCGCCTCTTCCTCTGCTCTTACGTCACATCACTTCAAACTTCAAGCCCTCCACTGTCAGTCTGTTTAACGTGGGTTAATATTGTCATTGTTCTATTTAGTTGGCCTTTCTGCTATGGGTCCTACCTTATGTATGCTGTCTGTGGTGGACAAGTGTATCTAACAATGCAGAACTCAGTTATAAAGCTTTGTGTTTTCAGCCTCTCGACACATCACCTTATTCCATGTTACTTCTTTGATGCACTAATGCATGTTGCTACAAGTTGAAATACCCCTGTTGCAATGCAGTGATTTAATAATAATAATTAGTTTATTAAGAAATCTGCATGACTTTTGATTGAGATGCCAACATGAGTGAAAAATGCATTTCCCAAACTATAGTTCTCCAAGACAACCCAATGTAGTGAGTTAGGTGATCTACATTCCTTTTTCTCAGATAGGTTCATAGTCTATATTCTTTCATGACGGTGTGGTACAAACCCCACATCATCCTCATAAAACCACTGCATCATCATTTTAACTGATCTTCTGCCAGCTTCATAGATTACCTCATCACAGTAATTAAGTTTAACCAAGGAGGTTAAGAAACATTTCTAATGTAATTTTCTACTGAGGATCACTATTAATTAAGGCCTGTGAGGAAAGGAAAAACAAAGAACTTTTCTCCGACCTGAGTGACATCCCTCAGCAGATGGCGAATGCTTTGCATTTGGCAGGAGGCCAACCACAGAGCCCACTGCACACACAACAAGCTGTGAAGGCAGGACAGGTGACTTGTGTTGCTGAAGGATTTCAACGTGACACACCATAACACAATAGGGTCCATGCTAGATGTCTGACAGTCAACAGCTTCAAGAGCTAGACGGGGAGAAATTACACATCAAAAGAACATTTATTTCTGTACATACCATGCAGGCAAAACTAGCACAAACATGCATTGCACCTACTGCTGTAGCCTATGAAATAAAATCTGCACATGGGTGTGGGAGGCCTCAGTCTCTTAGTACAGAATGATCAGTCTGCACTCTCTGAATCAGTGGTGGCAATTTGTAGCACAACCCTGTTCATACATACAGTGCAGTCTATCTCCATAAGGGGCTCGTAGCTCTCTATGACTTATGACACAGCCATTTTACGAGTAATGAAAATACTCATACTTAAATACTGGAAATGTGTAAGGCCCGGTTGTTTGCATATTAGTCTGTACAGACGCTCTAAAAGCTCACATACCTCTGAGAAGAGTATAGGTAAGACTCTGTTGCACATCGCTCAACGAGGACAAATTTAAAGAGAACACAAGAGTGTTGTAAGCAACAGCCAACTCAAGCTGAATCAGCTCGATAACAGCAGGTACACCTGTGGAGAGCGAAAATTGCATGATCAAAACAGTTCGCATAGCGGTTAGGCGTTCAACTGCTGTGTGCCAAATTGTAATATTACAGATACCTTGTATCTTCTGAAGTAATTTAAGAGTCCCCTTATGACACTTTTCCTTAACGCCATGATTGCCACCGATTCGTCCGTCTGTCACCTGAAATAGAAAGTTCTAGCTATTTCATAACCTTACCTTTAAGTTAAAGTCTGACAAGATGTTTGGTCATACCTATCTGCGAGGAATTACAGTGTGGACTTATAGCCAAAAACGTTAAGGGCTTTGATATAGCTAAGTTAACCAGTTACCTTACCTTCCATTCTTTCACGAAGGAATTATTTGCCTGTGTCCATTTCTCTAAAAGATAAGCGTCCATATCTCCGGTTTGAATGAAGTTCGGGTTAAACGTAATTAGGCATTTTAGTTTCACACCAATCCTCCAAAAATAAGCAATCAAACATGGCACCAGAAGTGGAGATGAACTTACAGTAAAATCTCAGACGGCAGACGTTCGAAGTTTCCCTCTTTTAGCAGCAAGAGCGTCACATAGGACGTTACCGCCACCTGCTGTTATGGAGCCATGCTGCAATTAGGAACACAACAAAACATCATTTTGCTGATATTTTCATGCAAGAGTTGTATGTCAACTGATATAGATATGCTGGAATTGACATAGCAGTAAAATGGCATGTAAATGTATTACATGTAGTAAATATTAGCATCACTTAATATTAATTAAGGTCTTGCGTGCAGTTGATTTATTTTATGAACTTGGCATCATGCATCTGTTTGTGCTTTAGTTTTTGACAAGAACTGGCATAGTAGCCTATGTTACTGTGACAACATCTGCTGTGCAATATGTGGATGCCTCTCTAAGAAAATATTCTGCAGGGAGATTGCAAGAATCCTGATAATATCCCAAGAACTGTGAAACAGATTATCAAAGTTCAGATTGGGGTCTTACTGTTCGATATTTGTTTACTTCTTACACAGTTGCCAGTGTTCAGTCTGTTCATAGTATAGCACAATAAGCTACATGCTCATTCATACTCCTGGCCCAAATGGCTGTTGTGTTTCTTCATAATGTTTACTTAGAAGTCGTAGAGAGATACCAGTGCATCTGCAGCTGGTATGGGTTTGGCCCTGGCTCTACCGATGCATAGTTGTGGAAATTGTGGGAATTGATGTGGCTCTGTTTAGGCAGCAAAGGTACCAAGACCTTTAACAGGGGTCTCATTCTGTAGCGCTTCGTACTTGCTCTGGTGGACAGAGGTAACTGACTGTATGAGCGGCACAACGTAGATAGGGTATCAGAGTATTGCTACGTGTTTTACTTTCAGGGAGCTTTTGCTGATACAAGTTCTCGACCAGCGTTTGTACAGGTAAAGATCTCCACTGCACTGCATAGGCTACTCTGCAACATGTATCCTTTCCCCTCAGACCTATTGGTAAAATTGTTTTTTTTTACCACTCTTTATGTTAGTTGTGCATGTCTATTTTGATTGTACAGACTAATGCAAATACGCAGTGAAAATCGACATTGGCTACTATAATACTAAAATATAATACTATAATACTAAAATAGACATGAGCCATTTACAGACCTCATTGAAAATAATGTACGGATGGAACTGTTCACTGATTCACTTGTCAATGTTTTGTGGCAGCTACTTCTTCCTTGTCAGGTTGGTTCACTTTTGGATACTGATCCATATGACTTGCTCCACATGACCCTCGATGTCCGGCGTGTCGCAGCTGGTTAAACTGAGATTCTACGTCATATTCTCTCTCTTTCCCCCGCAGTCCTCCGACGGAGAGGTACAACCACCAGGTTTCTGCAACCGAGGCTGTCTTGAACCGGGGAACCAACAGCCAAAATGGTGAGATATATTATTGAAATTACTTAAATTACTGCATTTGATATGCTATGTTAGTTCTTAAAGTTGTACACGTGTTTTTGGAAACCCGAACACCCTGGCCGTGGCTGTCTAGTTCTATTAATGACGTAATTATATGTAACATGCGTGTGGCTATATTATGTGCGCTTGAACTTGAGCCTGGATACAATTTTATGAAAGATATATGCTTTTGATTGCCAAATAGTTAAGAAACTAATACACAAAAACAAATTAATGTTTTGCCAAATTATTTTGATGATCATGAAATAGTGATCGATCATTTAGACCAAACTGGCAATTTCGAATAAAGAATTTCATAACATCATCGCTTCCAAACGTGCCCACATATTTCGTTTTTATCTAAGCTACCCTTGCTTTTGGTTTGAGGCCTGTCCATGCGGCCAATATAGACATTGGAATAGCGTTACCCCCTGTTATAAATAGTCCGTTGACGCCCACTGTTCCAGGAGATGTGCGTATTAAAGTTTCATGTCCACAGATTGGGCAAGTGAAACGTCTCGGTCAGCCTGAGATATATGATACCCCACTGGCCATGTTTATGTTTCTGAAAGCCAAATGATCAATTCTTGACGTGTAGTAGCCATAGGAATGGATTGTACGAGATACTGCGGCATATATTCAGCAGATAGTCTGCAAAACAGAGCAGTCCGTTACAGACTAATTATTGAAGGTGGATGAAATAGCACCCCCACGGCAAGTGGACCCTCTTATGTTATATTGCTCGTTTTTCATCCTCAGGTGAACTTTACAGTAGACCAGATCCGGGAGATCATGGACAAAAAGTCCAACATTAGGAACATGTCTGTGATCGCCCATGTGGACCATGGAAAATCGACTTTAACCGATTCCCTGGTGTCCAAGGCTGGGATCATCGCTTCGGGTCGCGCTGGGGAGACCAGATTCACTGACACAAGGAAAGATGAACAAGAGAGATGTATCACCATCAAGTCCACGTAGGTGTTCTATCAGGATAAAGAGGGTCGTCTGGTCGAGGGGTTTACGTGGCCAACACATTTGAAATATGACATCCCTCTATCAAAGGAGTGTGGATTGACTGTATGTTGCTTGTAGTGAACATTAGTTACTGTTTCACAATGTTATTACTTGTAGTGTTTTAGAACAGCATGGATCATTTTATTGCCCTGTTTTACATTTTTAATTTTATGTTGACAAATAATGAACAAAATGTTTAACAACATATATCTGTAGAGCTACAGACTGTGTGACAATAAACCTTTTAATGTATAGGCTTGTATAGAACATTTTGTCCACAGGTAACCAACAAATTAAGAATTTAAGAAAACTTCTGTTGTTGACTTCACCGCACCTTGTCTGCGGTTAACAGTCCTGTTATGTGTCACCCCTCCCTGCAGAGCTATTTCTCTGTACTATGAGCTCAGTGAAAATGACATGGCCTTCATCAAACAATGCAAGGATGGCCTTGGTTTCCTCATTAACCTGATTGACTCTCCTGGTCACGTCGATTTCTCCTCCGAAGTGACTGCTGCTCTGCGCGTCACTGACGGTGCTCTTGTAGTAGTAGACTGTGTATCAGGTATGATGGCACTGGCCTTCAGGTTATGTGTGTGCTATAGCTGTGCACTGTCAGCCTTCAGCCTCTCTTACTGCTAAGCAAACAAGACATGCATGCGTCACACAGTAATGCACTGAACATGATGCTGTTGGAAAATATTTGGGTAAAAAAAGCTTTTAGATGACTGACAGATTGGTATTGAGAATTTGCATCTTGTCAGCACGGGAAAGGTGCACTGCATCTCAGATGATCAATAGATCATCGCAAGTAAACTGGATCACTGCAATGTGACAACTTCTTCCTCCCTCAATACCAACTGAGATTTGGGCTGAGCATTACATTTGCTGTGGTAAGATCGACTAACACTTGTGTTTATGCAAACTAACTGGATAAAAAAGCTTTCAGATGACTGTCAGATTGGTATTGAGAAGCTGCTCATTATCAGCATGGCAGAGGTGCACTGCAACTGCAATTTTAACTGAAATTTAGGCTGAGCATAAAATCAACCAATATTTGTATTTCTACAAATTATAGCAACATATAAAATATTTAAACTCAGAAATGTCATCCTCTCTCCCCCTCTCTCTCTTTCTACCTCTCTCTCCCCCCCCTCTCTCTCTCCCTCTCTCTCTCTTCATCTCTGGTAGGTGTGTGTGTGCAAACAGAGACTGTTTTGAGGCAGGCCATTGCAGAGAGGATCAAGCCTGTCCTGATGATGAACAAGATGGACCGCGCCTTGCTTGAGCTGCAGTTGGGAACAGATGAGCTTTTCCTGACCTTCCAGCGCATTGTAGAGAATGTGAACGTCATCATCGCTACCTATGGAGAGGGGGAGGCTGGTGTAATGGGCAAAATCATGGTCAGCAGCTCTGAATAAGCAGCCTTTACACCACTGTCCCAAAGCCACTATCAAGCTTATCCCTCATGAAATTGTACATTATTTTACTGTATTGTTTTTTAAATGTTTAATATTTTACAAGCAAACACAGTCATGCACTAAAATGTGTAGGTTTCATTAAGTATTAAATACATTTCTTTTCTCCTATCCATACAACAAGTGATGGCATTGCAAGACAGCTACGAGATAAGAGCTGACCTATTAGTCTAGATATTTAGATGATTCATAAACCAGAGGCTTGGAGTCTTTAATGTTCATAGTATGTATAATAATCTGTGGTTCCTGTATCTTGGCTCCTGTCTGATCTCCAGGTGGACCCTGTGGAGGGAACAGTTGGATTTGGCTCAGGTCTTCATGGCTGGGCATTCACTCTGAAGCAGTTTGCCGAGATGTATGTGGCCAAATTTGCTGCCAAGAAAGCCCCGCTCCCAGCCGCAGAGCGTGCCAGGAAAGTGGAGGACATGATGAAGAAGCTCTGGGGAGACAAGTATGTTTTAGTTATAAATATTCTAAAATAATGTGTCCAGTGGTATCTACATGTTTTCATTTACATAGCATGTATATACACACACGTTTAGTCAGTGGTTATTTTCATAGTATTTCATCATAGTGACTGATTAAGGTGTTGGTGGTTAATATGCTAGTGCTTTATCTTAATGAGCAATACGTTTTTAGTGTTTGTGATTTTCATTGTTCATATTTAATGGTTCGTTTAGATACTTTGATCCATCTAATGGGAAGTTCAGCAAATCCGGCACCAATGCAGAGGGCAAGAAAATCCCTCGCACATTCTGCCAACTAGTCTTGGATCCTATTTTTAAGGTCTGTGTTTAACTAACCATTTACTGAAACACCCATTTCATCCTGCTGAATCTGTTTCTGCTTTTGATTACACTGGCCTTAACCTTTCCCAATGAAAATTAACTAGTTCCTTTGTTTTGTTTGTGAAGGTTTTCGATGCCATCATGGGTTTCAAGAAGGAGGAAATCCAGAAGCTAATTGAGAAACTTGAAGTGAAGCTTGATACCGAGGACAAGGAAAAAGAAGGGAAACAACTTCTCAAGGTGAGCATGAAAGACAAAAAGTTCTCTAAAACTGACATTGATATGCATCACCATGTACAGACACTAACAGACTTTCTTTACGCTGGGCGCTTCTGCCCTCCAGGCAGTGATGCGTCGCTGGCTGCCAGCAGGAGATGCCCTGCTCCAGATGATCACCATTCACCTCCCTTCACCCGTCACAGCCCAAAAGTACCGCTGCGAGCTGCTCTATGAGGGTCCCTTAGACGACGAGGCTGCAATGGGTGAGTCATAGAGTGCAGCCCTAGCCTGATTTACCTAGCCTGATCTGACCAGACACGCTAACACTGATTTTCCACATTGTAACTCATAAAAAAAAACTAGACTGGAGAGCTATAGGGTACCATTTACCATTTTACAAACCCAAATGTGCCCATATTGTTTTCCAACAGGTGTTAAAAACTGTGATGCCAAAGCCCCTCTGATGATGTACATCTCCAAAATGGTTCCCACCACCGACAAGGGCCGGTTCTATGCCTTTGGTCGTGTCTTCTCTGGCACAGTTAGCACAGGGCAGAAAGTTCGCATCATGGGGCCAAACTACACACCTGGCAAGAAGGAGGATCTGTATTTGAAGCCAATCCAGAGGTTTGTCCTCTAGAATCTAAGACCACATTCAAATACGCAATTGCCAGTATTATTTGCTTCATGTAAAGAACAGAGTGTGTTGTTAACTTCTGCTTTTAACTTACAGAACATTAGGGTAGCCATTAGGGTAGTCTTTTGAGCCTTTCTCCAACAAACATCTCCTGATTCCTCTTAACACAGAACCATCCTCATGATGGGACGTTATACGGAGCCCATCGAGGATGTGCCCTGTGGAAACATTGTTGGTCTGGTTGGAGTTGATCAGTACCTGGTGAAGACAGGCACCATCAGCACATTTGAGCATGCACACAACATGCGTGTCATGAAGTTCAGTGTCAGTCCTGTGGTGAGAGTGGCTGTGGAGGCCAAGAACCCCGCTGACCTGCCCAAGCTGGTGGAGGGCCTTAAGCGCCTGGCCAAGTCTGACCCTATGGTTCAGGTTAGTAGGATTAAATGCCTGTAGCCTGGCCATATAGGTAGAACATATGTTGAGATTTGAAGTGAATTCTTCTTCTGATAGTGTATCATTGAGGAGTCTGGTGAACATATTGTGGCTGGTGCTGGGGAGTTGCATCTGGAGATCTGCTTGAAGGACCTTGAGGAAGACCATGCCTGTATTCCTCTCAAGGTTGGAAATCTTATTGTGTACCTCAATTTGAAATTAGGTCATGACCGATGAAAAGCATTAACCAGAACTGTCATAATTTCTTTATTCTTTACAGAAATCTGACCCAGTAGTGTCATACCGTGAGACAGTGAGTGAGGACTCCGATCAAGTTTGCCTGTCCAAATCCCCCAACAAACACAACCGGGTGTACATGAAGGCCAGACCTTTCCCCGATGGGTTGGCCGAGGACATTGACAAGGGCGACGTGGCCCCACGACAGGAGCTGAAAACGCGTGCTCGATTCCTGGCTGAGAAGTACGAGTGGGATGTGGCGGAGGCTCGCAAGATTTGGTGCTTTGGCCCTGACGGTACTGGACCCAACCTCTTGATGGATGTGACCAAGGGAGTTCAGTACCTGAATGAGATCAAAGACAGCGTCGTGGCAGGTTTCCAGTGGGCAACCAAAGAAGTGAGTTAGACACACACCATTTCAAAATAATATTCCAGCATACATTCTTTACAATGATCATCCATACCTCAGTGTTTGTTGAGGACACGCTCTTAACGCATGCACTTTCTCATCTTTTAGGGTGTCCTCTGTGAGGAGAACATGCGTGCTGTGCGATTCGACATTCATGATGTAACTCTCCATGCTGATGCCATCCATAGAGGTGGTGGCCAGATCATTCCCACAGCCCGTAGGGTTCTGTACGCGTCTGCGTTGACAGCACAACCAAGGCTGATGGAACCCATTTATCTGGTGGAGATCCAGGTAAGTTCCGTCAGTGTAGCACACATACACCTACACCTTAATTACAATGTGTGAAGTACTTTAAAAGTACTAGGACAAGGATTAAAGTACATATAGCTGCTTTTAAGAACACTAAGGAATTGACCTTCCTTTATGTCTTTATAGTGTCCAGAGCAAGTTGTTGGAGGAATCTACGGCGTGCTGAATAGGAAACGAGGGCACGTGTTTGAGGAGTCCCAAGTTGCAGGAACGCCTATTTTTATTGTCAAGGCCTACCTCCCTGTAAACGAGTCATTCGGTAAGTTTGATCATGTACTACCAGTCACCCCTAATCCCCAAACCGTGAGATGAAGGCAAGGAAAGTGCATGACATAAGACTTCAAGCGTGTTACATATAAATATTTATTTTCCAACAGGTTTCACAGCAGACTTGAGGTCCAACACAGGTGGCCAAGCTTTCCCCCAATGCGTCTTTGACCACTGGCAGATTCTCCCAGGTGATCCCTGGGACCCTGCCAGCAAGCCATGCCAGGTTGTGACCGAGACACGTAAACGCAAGGGCTTGAAGGAAGGAATCCCAGCTCTCGACAACTACCTGGACAAACTGTGATCACCATGACAGTCCACAATGCATCTGGCCAATGTAGATCTTACTCGTTAAATGTAAAATAATAAAAAGAAACTGAAAATAAAACAGAACTGTACGGGTGAACGTTTACAGTAGAAAACAAAAAAGAAAGAAAAAAAGAAGTGTTAAGTCCTGTAATATCAACAGCAAATAAAACTTAGCACCTTACTTTGTGTTTCTCCATGGCCAATTTTTAATTGTAAAGACAACCGGACTTCCATGCTTAGTTAGCCTAGATGGTGTTTAAACCTTGTGCCTTGTAACAAATTGCTATGAAAGCACAACAGAAACCATTAAGTAAATTCCATAAGTTGACCAGGCTTGTGACGACTTGTATTACCCAACTGTTCCTGATACAAAATCTGTTACAGGCAGTCAATGATGAAAACATGAGGGCATTTCATTTTTATAGACAATTTTTGTTAAAAAAAAAAGGCTGAAGTTAGAAAGAAGGGCTCGAGTATGGATATTCATATTTCTTTATCCAAAACAACTAAATATAGACATGCTTTCACTTGTAATTAAATTTATGGCTCATATCCAGTAAGACCTTTTGGATTTTTTTTGAAGTGGCATCGTTTATCAAATCTGTTACAGTTTATGTGGCACTCACATGTCAGTGATGCAATAAGAACGACAGTCTACAAGCTCATAACCATGTGACTACAGATCATTCTGTTTGCTTTTTACAGATTATGACAGATTGAATCCCTTTTGACATTATAATGTTTGCTGGTAGAGGGTATACACAATGTTATTTCAGTGTATTCAAATTTGACAGCGTGATGGTGCAAGCTGGCATCCCATGTTATGTCATGTCAAACTTCACTAGTCAAGTACCCTCTTAGTATGCCATCAAGTACACTATACAGCTGGGATAAGGAAAGAGCAGTTTCCAAATGTAGTGTGGAAACACACGTTTTTTTTTTTGTGTGTAAAATTATTTGAATAGCTTCAACAGTGAAGTACTGTTGGCCCTTTTAAGTCTCTTGGTGAAATACAACATAGCATGTGATGTCATACAAAAGGTCTTTTCACATATCTACATATAAAATAAACCAGGAACGAACGATAAAAAAAAAAAAACTAAACAAACAGCAACATCCAACCAGGGCACAAACTGGACCATGAACATTTCTTACATAAATGTGCAATATTCAAATGACAAAACAGGTTTTATTGCTACAACTAAAAGTAGGACCGAAAGAATGAGAACATATCACTGCATGAATTGTTCAGAACTACAAAAAAATAACTCAAAAACAGCTGCCAAAGAGAGCCTGCGCTGAACATTCGCAGAGCTGCATGTGCTTTGAGCATGATCGCGATGTGTCCAGCATTTATCGTCCTTACACTCAAGGCTTGTGCGCTCTGCCCGTCCAATCAGAAAGGCAACGTACAAAAACAAAACAAAACCGTCCTCGTCACATTACGATTAACCCTTGGCTGGTGCGGTGAGTGACAGCACGGATCAGTTCTTGGGCCTCATGGTGGGGGATCTTTAGAGGGGTCCTTCTGCTCCAGGCTAGTGGAACGCGAGAAGTAGGCTTTTGCGTGAACCTCAGTCTAATGAGATGATGTCGGAGATGCTGGTAGCCGTGCCCCCCGTGATGACGCCCGTCTCGTGGCTGGAGCTAGCGCTGTGTGTGGTGGCGACCGTCTCGTACTGACCCGAGGAGGACACCAGGCTCCCACTGGTGGTGGCACTCTGGAGGCTGCTGGAGAGGTTGTCCAGGAACATGGGCGCCCGGTAATGCTGCTGAACAGAGGGCAACACCCACATGAAATGTAAGACATAAATACTTCTCCAACATTTAACAGCACATGCTCAGAAGTGATAAATGACTATGCCATTGTTAGCCAATTAACAGGTGAACTGTTTTTCTCCCAGTTACAGGCTTTATCTTTGAATGTGGTCAGAGAGATTATAAATAACACTGAAAACATTACATACCTGTGTGTCTCCTTGAATTAAAGAAAATAAGTCCAGACCTAAAGGATAAAAACGAAAATAATAAAGTTGTATTCTACAGACTTTGTGATTAAATCAACATTTAGCAGAAGAGAGAAAAAACAAATCAATAACTGAGAGGATAACAGAGGCTAACAAACCTTGCATATCTGCAGGGATAGCAGTCATTGAGTGATGGAATGGACCTGCATAGTCTGCCAAGGAGGGTGAGAGGTAAGACGGGTCCAGACTCTGCACATTTGGCACCCGCATAGCTGAGGGCTGGTAGGCCAACACCCTGAATAAAGAGCACAAAACCTCATGAACACCTACAGATTGCCCCTATAAAACACACTCAGAAACCCAACTAAGTCGTTATTTACACTTGGAACTATAAACCTACATTTGCACTCTAGCCAAATGCTAACAATGACATGATTTTTTTTTTTTTTTTAAAGCACACTGTAAGAATTAGGGAGCTGGTTGTTTCAGTTGTTTGTCAGACATCTCACCCCTTTCCATGCATCTCCTCAGTTTTGGACATGTAAAGGCAGCGTCTCTTGTGGGGAGGGTCCACTTCCTCCTCGTCCTCTGAGGAGCTGTCCAGGGTCAGGTCAATCACATCAGCTTTCTTAGAGCTGCTCACCTCCCCGTGTGGCACCACTGCACACTGCCGCACAGGTGCAGAACCTGACAGGTACACATAGGGTTACTACTTTTAACTCTTGATGTGGAATTGATGAATCAGTGGTAACTGAATAATGTTGGAATACATGAGATAGTTGTTATTGCAAGTTAATGCATGGACTTCTCACTTTCAACTTTGGTGATGGATGGTGACGACACTTTTAGGGACTCCTTCTTTGGTCTCATTGGACACCACGTCCCATCCTCTTGGAACTTTATTTCGTCGACATCCGAACAATCGTTCAAGATCTCCATGAACAGTCTAAGAAGGGGGCGGGGGGGGGGCTTGTTTAAACAACTGCTCTTTGTCACAACAAATGAAATATGCCCAACAAGTCATAACCGTGTAGCTCACCCATCTATAATGAGGCTATCATAAGTGGCCTTCTTGTCACACACGGGACAGATCCAGGTAGGCTTCTTCTCGTTCATCTGCAGGTAGAGTGCCGCGTCGAAACACTGGAGGTGGGAGCAGGTCACTGCTCGACATGGCACCGTGAGACGCATCTTCCCAAGCTGCACACAAATGATGGGTGATGAGAAGAGTGAAAAAAAATTAATAAATGTCCAAAAGTGGGTGTGCATACAGAGACCAGATGAATGGAGGCAGCACTTACTGGGCACATAAGGGAGACTCGTAAACTGGTTGTGGCAACTTCGCTGTCTGGATCGGCAGTGAGCTTCTCTTTAACTGCAGAAAGGAAAAGTGGTTTTAAATCTAAAACAGATGTGGACACCACTTACTCACTGTAGCAAGACTGACAACACCTAAAGGTGTGGTATTACAGACACACACAATTTCTTAATGTTGCTGCCATCTACTGAACACCACAGGGAAAACAAGTCAAGGAAAAAGGACATGAATATTATGAGATAAAGGTAACCAAGAATTCAAAAGCATTGGGTGCCACTAAAAGTCACTTCTGCTTTTGTGGGTTTGTTCAGAATTGTTTATATTTATTCAAAAGAATTTAAGAAATGTGGAATACATACAGCAAAGGTCCAAATTGTGTACACAAGAAGCCAAATGCTTCCCCACATGCTCAGGGCAGGTAAACCTCAGAGACCTGAATTTTACATGGCTCTTGGACCAATCATCATTTTTAGTCAGGCCCAATTATTAGTGTAAGCTCACCCCCAGCTCTGAGCCTACGCCAACCCACTGCATCATTTTGAAAAATGCTAAAAGGTATGCAAGGGGTGGAGAGTTTGCTACATTCAAAAGTATGTATAATATGATGTAGATAATTCCTAAATGGTTCTTTCGACATCAGCGTCGACCTTGCAAGGTTCAGGATGATTTTACACAGTGGATGGCGTGTTGAGCCATTTTCCACCTATAACATAACAATCTTTATAAAAATGTGATTCTTTTCAATATTAAAGGGAAACTTCAGGATGTTTTTAACCCAGGCCCTATTTTCCATATTTTTCAGTCCAAATTTTTAATATGCACAAAAATGATAGAAATCTGTCCAGTATTGCAACTGCAAAACGGCTATACAATGTAATCCTATGGGGCAAACATCCGTGTCAAAGTAAGCCGCTTGTTTTTGTCACTGACAGGCTCATAATGTTATTATAAGTGTCTGTCAACATGGAAAGGGTCCCTGCAGATATATATATACCTGTGTCTGTTTACCTTAATAACAAACTGTATAAACAAACTGTATAAAATGACTGTTTCTACAGTTTCTGTAGTTCTGTAGTCTATCGTTTCTGTAGTTTAAGTTTCTGTAGAAGTGACTGTAGACTTCAGTTGTTATATTGGTAAAGTTCAGTTATTGGGTATGAGTACTTGCATATGACCGTGAGAGGATTGGCAGCTTTGGGAAGTCCCAAACCAATCTTTTCCAAACTAAAATTTGAATATCCTTTAAAATCACAGTTCATGTGCATTTCAAATGTAGTTATAAAGAAATCTAACTATGGTCTACACTTTTCCTGCACTCCTTATGGCCTTTGAAGCAACAATAGTACAACTAGTCATAGTTGATTTATTTGAGTCATATTTTGTCATAATTATTTCTATATTTCTGTACGCAAACAATACATTTAAGTGAGAAAGAGAGAGCTAAACATGAAACAACATCAGCTGGATAGGTGACGTGTTTTGGTTAAGCCTAGCAGCAGAGCACAATGCAGACCACCTAGGTCATCTTTCAAGATATTACACACTGAGCAGTTAGATAAATATTGTGCGTTGTTAGAACCCTTACTCAGAGCTCGTGAATGGTCAGGGTTCCGTATCCCCTTCATTTTCAGCCTCTGTAACAACAATGGGGAGGTCAACTGCCTCACAAGGTACACCGACATGGAGTAGGTCTGTAAAACAGATAAGACATGACCATTAATTAAAAAGAAAGAAACATTTTCAAGGTCTAAAGCTTAATCGCTTAATGTCATCACATCAATTCAAATTAAATTAAATGTGCAGATATTTCTGTGTGTGACAAACTATGCAAACAATACAACAAAATAACACAGTAATAATAAGTCAAATGTTTCTACCTTTCCGATTTCTGGTGCCCACGTAACAGAGATCTGATTGGGGACTGCAGACGACAGTCTGACGAGAGACGTTATATTCAAAGACCTCCCTGGTCTTTTCTGCTCCACTCCATTTTTAGGAGGAGGGGCAAACCCCTGGAAAAAACATCAGCAACGGTAAATAATGAATTCATGGCAGGTTTCAAAATGCCCAATTTTCACTTTATTTAAAGTGTAATTGCAACCATGAATTTGTTTTTTGAGCTGTAAACTAAATAAAATGACGGTGCTGTGATGAATCACATCAATGCTGGTGTTACAATTGACCAAATGAACATTTTTATAACAATCTGCATTATGGTTTTAGCTGGTGTATGGTTTCATCATCAGTCATCATTTTAGATGGAATAGAATTAATGCTTATTGGTAGCATTTATTGTTTCACTTACAGGTAATGGGAAGAGTTTCCCATTGACTTTGATACATAGGCTGTTCGGATAATTATCCTCTTGAGGACAGCTGGTCTCCGAAAGGCAAAATCTAGCATAAGAAAGGCAGATACAGAACATACTGAATGGAGGAAGGAACTTGTAAAATAATAATTATTTCATGTCATAGGCATGCAAAATGAGTAATCATGTGCCTTCATGACAACAATGTATTACCTCAACTGAATTTGGACCATATAGTCTCTTCTACCACCAGGAAGGAAATCCCTTAGCAAAAATAAAAGAGCAAATAAAGGTTCAGCTGTGAAGAACTGAAAGCACTGAAACTGATCATGGTTTGATGGTTAGATAAAGGACCTTACCGGGAGATGCAAACTTCTCTCACTTGCTGTGGAGTCAAGGCAAAAATGAAATACTTCTCTTGGTGAAATCTCTGGGTAGTACACGGGCCTGCAAATAGCAAGACATTTAATCAGTAGTTGTAGACCATCACGATCATACAGTGCTGAAGAAGCATACGTGTGGCTAACAATTACCCAAACTAGAGGGCTTGATCAGGACATCCAGGACATCGTAGAAAGGAAGCGTCTTCATCTGCACGTCAGGGTGCACAGGGGGCATGAGCGGGGTGCCCTGTTGCATATTCATCATTGGCTTCGTTTCCGGACAGAAAGAGGAATCTGGGCTAAGATGCACCAGGTCCAGGTGGCCAGAATCAGAGAGGTCAGTGGGAACAGCTGACGCCTCTGCCTCTGCCTCTGCCTCTGCCTGAAAGTAGCTCTGCAGGTTTGACTTGAAGGCTGCCAAATCAGGAAGACTATCAATTGCCCTTGAATAACGTCGTCTGTACAGGTCTTTGATTCTGATCTGCACTGCCAGGCTGCATCCACGCTTTAGCAAGTGTAAGGCCCTCACGAGAAGTTCGTGCTTGCGACCACTTTTGTTCTGTCCAGCAAAGCCCAACAACACTTGTAGCTCGGAAACTCGGAAACTTGATACCATGCTCTGCAAAAACAAACATGAAATGAACAGAGGCATTGCATTAATAGACAATTTAACGCTAAAACCTGACTACATAACTACTGAAACCACAGCAAACAGGGATAGGGGATAACAAAATCTCTCCTTTTCAGATAGTAAAATGACAAAACAGAAAGTAAGTTCTTACACTGTATAAATATCATCCAAATTCATAGTTTCATATTTTCTCGAACACATTATTAGTTGTGAGAATGTGCAAGTCAAAACTACATAGCTTAAGTATACAGAGAACATGGAGGATTACGACTTTTGGAGAGTACAAGACCCCACCAACATCAGCCCAGAAACTGCATGACATTGACCACAACCCTCCCAAACAATCCCGTTTCAAAATCCCACAGAAGAGTAAGAAAACCCCGACTAACCCTTCATTATATGGTCCATGCTTGATTGTTCTTACGTGTTTATCCATTTTTCTTTTTTAAATCCTTAACAAATGTGACCTAAAGGCATCTAAAATGTTAAGAATAAAGTCCAAAACCCATTAGATAAACAATTTGAGATTTAGGCATCACACAGCAATGTTTCCAGAATTCCAGAAGTTAATCAATAAGATCCAAGATAAATTGGGAAAGGATTTCACGGTATCATGTTCCAGACACAACAAAAACACTCACATCGTCAGCGGACATGCCTGAAAGACAGCCAACTAACAAGACAAAGAGACCCCCTGCATCCTACCCCAACAAACATGTTGACCCATCACATTTACTGAAGTTTCTATGACCTGGTTTGCACTAACGTTAAGTTACCTAAACATTTTACAGTTTAGCTAGCTTGCTTGGATATAGTGACACCAGTACTCCCCATATTTAAGCAAGATTTTAGTGCGGTATCAGATAAACAAATGCCTGTCACCAGGATAGCGGGCTAATACAATTGTTATAGCTAGCAAGCTAAGTAATGATGCTCGGATGTAAACAATGGCAGAGCCTGCTATCTAATCAAAACAAGCGAAATTGCCTGCTAGATTTTCCAATATGAATCTTGTTGAAATGTATCTCTAATCTAGACATCATGTTAACAAGAAAAAATATTTTAAGATATGTCTAGGTAAACACAGTAACGTTAGAGGCATGCTGGCTTGTTATCATTATACCTGGCTAAATAGCACTGCTAAGTCGCAGAGTCTGTATTTGGCTAGCCCGCTTAAAAGAACACCCAGGGAAAAATAAACCAAAACATGCAACAACAATTTGTAGATTTAACCTTACAATTCACATCGTAGACATTTCAAAACACGACATTAACAAGCCGACATCAAACAAACCCGTATGGAAGAACTTACAACATGTTAGAGTTGAGAGGGCAGTTATGATAGTATTAAATAACTTGCCAGCTTGCTAGCTGTGTCAAAGACTGGCTAGTTAACAAACATTTCCGAGGACATCGCGGAATTATCAAACTGGTAACCAACAAATAGGTTAGCAAACTACTTAACGTTACCGACCTCACCATCTAATTTTGCTGAAGACAGCTAGACTAGTTACGTATTTCTGGCAAACTATTCAAACTAAGTTGTCTACCTTTAGCTAAGCAGATAGCTATCTTGCTGGATAGCTAGCTAACCCTGTGATACATATGAACATTTCTTCTTTCACACTGGCCTAAAGGTGACCGCCTGAAAGCAAACCCTGAACCTCATCTTCCCTTAGGTGAAAAGTGCACAGCTATCATCTTTGTAAATTAAAAAAGAATGTTTTCAACTTACAACAGAGCACTGTTAACTTGAAATAAAGCATTACAGTCGCTAGCTGTCATAACACTTTCGCCTACCCGTAACTCCTCAACATCCGCCATTTTCTGGCTGTGGTCATCCTAAACACCGCTGGGGCACACGTGATCAAGTAATACATTAATAAATTGATAGGATTTACCGACCCAAAAACTGAAAGAGAACTTTGCTTTTAAAATATTTTGTAGTGGACTGAACACGAGAAAAACAATGAGAATGTATCAAACCGACACAATAAATGTCTGAAGCAGACGAACAAGATCCGTAAGTGAGTGCTCAGTACTGATTGGATCTCGAGAAAAATATTGCAATCTTTCAGAATTACGTTATCACTAGGCTATAAATCTGGAAGCATTTTAATTTTGATAAGAAAACATAGAGATCGAAATATATGTAGAATAATCTAGACTAGGCCTACAGAATATACTTTCATTATTTTCACAGTCTATGCTCTGATAAACGAACTGCAGCAACAGAGACTGAATAGCGTTGCTCTACATTTACTCATTTTTTTTTTTAAATCACTTTTACCTACAGGGATTTGCCATGTAGGCTACAGGTTTGGGCTATATCGAAATACTCTACTTCGTAACATACGTAGCCCTAGTAGTGGGACCAAACGGTAATGCTACTTTGCTTTGAATAGGGAAGAGGGAAAGAAAAAAGTATATCCGTAGCAAATCAAAGTCAGGCGAAGAAGGCTGAATACACTAAAAATCAATATTTACTGTAGCAGCGTTTTATTAGCCTATTGTACAGTAATGATGCTCACCAGATCCAACCAGGCCTGTAGTTGCTTACTTGGGTTTAAATATAGAGTAATAATTGCAGGATTTCGTTCAGCCCACAGCACTGAAACAGCTTTGCTCAGGGTGACGAATGACCTGCTGATGACAGCCGATGCAGGATCACCCTCACTCCTCATCCTCCTGGACCTGACTGCTGCATTTGACACAGTGGACCACACTATCCTCCTAGAGCGCCTCCACACCACCATTGGACTATCAGACTCTGCACTCAAGTGGTTTCAGTCCTACCTTTCTGGCAGAACTGAATATGTCTCACTGGGAAGATGCAAGTCCAGACAGCTCCCTGTCTCCTGTGGTGTTCCGCAAGGGTCGGTCCTCGGCCCCATCCTCTTCATTATTTACATGCTCCCCCTCGGTCGTGTCATCAGCAGACATGGGATGTCTTTCCACTGTTATGCTGACGACACGCAGCTTTATATCAAAACTGCCTCAAGCCCCACTTCAGCCATGTCATGTCTCACCGCCTGTCTTGGGGAGATAAAGGCATGGATGAGCAACAACTTTCTCCAGCTAAACAGTAGCAAAACCGAAGCCCTTCTTGTTGGCACTCCACACCAGGTTCAGTCATCCTCCTTAACTCATCTCACCTTCGACAGCCAGGTCATCCCCCTCTCCTCCACAGTCACTAATCTCGGAGTTAGGTTTGACCCTCACCTGACCTTTAATGACCATATAAAACACCTGTGCAAAACCTCCTTTTATCATCTAAGAAACATCTCCAAACTCCGCCCCACTTTAACCCTATCAGATGCAGAGAAGCTTGTCCACGCCTTTATCTCCTCAAGACTGGACTATTGTAATTCGCTTTTCTATGGGATCACTGGCAAGAACATCCAGAAGCTGCAATACATCCAAAACAGCGCTGCCAGGATCTTGATGAGGGTCCGGAAATATGAGCACATAACACCAATATTACACTCACTACACTGGCTCCCTGTCTCTTTCCGGATTGACTACAAAGTCCTTATACTCACCCATACATGCATAAATGGGCATGCACCTCCCTACCTGCAAGAATGAATTACTCCCCAAACCTCCACCTGCACCCTCAGGTCTTCAAACAGCTCGCTCCTCCGCATCCCCAAAACAAAGCTCCGCACCATGGGCGACCGGGCCTTTTGCTCGGCAGCGCCACGCTTATGGAACAGCCTCCCTGACCACCTAACGCAGATGCTGGACTCCTTTAAAGCTGGACTAAAAACATTTTTATTCAGGAAGGCATTTCTGGCCTTGTGTTAAATCGTATGTTAAAATGTTAAAAAGTTTTCTATTATGCTTATGTTAATTCATTTTTATTTTATTGTATTATTATAGTTAGTCTTTAATATGTTGGCACTCTGAGATTCTTTTGAATGAAGGGTGCATTACAAATAAAAAAAATAAAATAAAATAATAAATAAATAGTTCTAAAAATTATGACGATTATTGTGAGAATTGAATTCATCCCAAAGGCCCAAACAATTTAATTATGTTAAATTAATCACTCAGAATTTCTTTACACCGTCTCTTAACCTTTGGCAATCTGAAAAACACGGTGTAGACTATTTTGCTGTGGTTTCGGGATTGAGCAACATGTTTCCACGAATCGGTGTGAGAACTTCTAATAATAGGGGCATACAAAGTATGCTACTTTTTCTCACGTTTGGTGGGTGCGTCCAAGGTGTTACCCAATCAGCAGTGACGTGTATGTAACCACCCCCACACCTTATTGAAAAGGCAGTTCGCACAATGGATCCAACTGAAGTTTTCTAAAATTGCAAGATAAGAAAACAATATTGAAAACACGTATTTAAACCGATTGAAACAGGTTCCAAAATGTCTTTGAAACGAACGCAAAGAATGGTCTTAATCTCAACTGTGCTCAACAAGGTGTTCAATGCAGCCCCGCTTCGTTTTAAATAAACGTTTTGCTACGTTTTGGCGGGGCTATTCCGGTGTAATGGACACAGCAGACTCATTAAATTAAATTAAATTAAATTAAATTAAATTAAATTAAAAAAAAATAACCCCGTCTCTGTCAGTGCTCGAGTCCAAATTCGCCCCCTATCTGCGAGACTGGTCTGTTTATCTCTGCCGCGAGATTCCGCGAGGTTTCCGGTGTTGTGATGAATGTCTCTGGGAACATGGCGGCTAGCGTCCGCGGCCGTCCTATTCGAAGTGTTCGGGTGCGAGATAAACGATGTAAATATGATTGACCATCACTGATAAATTATAGCCAAATAAAAGTCGTTGTGTTGTTGCTATTGCCGATACTGATTCTTTGCGTTTATCGTGTCTTTGTTGATCTCCTTTGACAGGTCGCAATGACAGTGGAGAGGAAAACGTACCGCTGGATCTTACTAGAGGTAATAACTAACTAGCGGGGATAGCTAGTAGCTATCCAGATTACTGCAGTACCAATTGCATAGACCTAAATCAGTACAATCATTTTTTGCAGGAAGGTTTTGCTAGAAAGATACCCTAGTCATTGGGCGAGCTAGTCTATTAAAACTAGCTCATGCAAGAAGCGTCATGTTACTCATTGCCTCCCAGTTCTTTCATAGCTACTTCTGACGAGCTTGCTAGCAAGTCAGATGCGGCTTCGCACACCCACATTACCATACTTTGTTAGGTCTGAGCTTACCACTTCATATTGGGTAGATAGATATATTTAATATTACTGTTATTTAGTAATATGGTTAATTACAAACTACAAACATAAACAGTATGACGTGCTTCACTCAATTTGTTAACTGCCACATTATATTTGACACAATGCTAACTGCTTGCTAACGCAACCTTGTTGAATGAATTGTAATAGTGTTTAGTAGAGACGTCTGCAACGTAACCTAGCTGTTTTAGCTCGCTAAGTCAACTAGCTTATAGCTAACTGTTAGCCTCAGCACAGTACATGCAGTACTTAACTTGTCCTGCTGAAACACTGGTGTTGTGAAAGGAAAGGTTCTCTTCAAACCAACCTGCAACACTAAGATATAAACGTACCAAGTTTGTGTGTGACCTGCTAGCTACTCTTAGTAGGGTGTCCTTTGTAGACTGACTTTGATTTAGCTGTTAGCTTAAGGCTAAAGAACGCTTCACTTATTGTTAGAGCAACGCCCCAACTTTGTGTCAAACTCTGGGTTCCGTTTGAATTGGAGAAAGTCTTCACTTCTTCCTATTTGCCATACATACTACACACATAAACGACATTATGTTTCGACTTCTGACTAGGTAACGAGATAACTTGACAAAGTACAAATTAAATTGGGTAACCAATGAAAACAAACGTTTCTGCCATCATTAATTCACTGTTTTGATTATATTACCCACGTGAATGCTTTTACTGGTCAAGCTAAGATGATCCTTAAAATGTATTACATTTTATAGTCAGGTCATTACTCATACGCCTGATGTACGTCTTTGAACCACAACTTTAAGTCATATTTTGTGAAGTCAGTTTTGATTTGGTGCATGTCAAGACTTTTCTTTGTGTATTGTGTAATTTTCTGGCATTTTTTCTGCCAATGGCTTGTATGTCAAAAATGCAAGGACTATGCCTGTGTTGTTTAAAACCCAGTTGTGTGTGTCATTTCATGTGCTTCATTTCTTTTATGCCAGAGCCCTCTGATAACATGCGTGAAATCCTTCAGAATGTAGCCAAGCCACATGGAGTCTCTAACATGCGGAAACTAGGCCATCTGAACAATTTCATAAAGGTATGTCATCTGAGTTAATATCTCCTAACACAGGCATTTATACATATGTTGGGTAGCATGCAATCCCAAGTCTAGGATAACCAATGAAGACGCCTGTTTGTCATTTAGAGTAGCAACGACTGCCATGCATGGGTATCTGTGCAAGTAATTCATTTTAGAGCCATTCTCAGGACTGATTGCTTCCAGCGCAAGTGAAACATTTTGCCAGTGTGTTTTGCATCTCAGGATTAAAAAGTAGCCCACAGATACTGATCAAAAGATGTATTGTGATGTTGCACAGATGTTATTTTATCACTCCGCACAGTTGATAAGTTTAAGAATATGGCATAGAATAATATTCGAATGAAAACACACCATTCATTGTGATGGAGTATGTTGGATACCAGTTTTAGGAGTGGTGTTTTTTCATTATTCTGGAACAAGTTCAAAACCTGGAACATATGAATCAAGAAGTGTCTTTGCCCAACATCTCGCATGTTTTAGTGACCACTGATCATTACATCAACCTTTTTTAAATTGCAATTCTCTTTAAATAGATTCCCAAGCGTTATGTGTTTGCCTATATTTTTTGCTTTCAGATGCACTGTATTTGTCATCTGTTCCTTGTTTGTTGGATCGTGACAATAGTATATCTTGTGTTTCTGGGCTGCGCATCAATTGCCATCCACTCTTCATGTTACTCTGCCTTACCTGTACACTACTGTATTGGCTCAAATCTCCCGTTTGCTGGTTATTATACACCACCATCACCCGAAATTCACATGGAGCTAGCAGTCTCCAGTCAAGAGAAGGGCATGTGGAGCTCCTGAAAGGCAGTTATCTCTGTGCACCTGACTCTGTCTGATGGGGAGGGCTTATTGGCCCACATCCCCTTTTAAGGGGTCCAGCGCAGAGTGGGGTGACTTAATCCCCTGGAGTGTCACATGTCTACGCCCCCACCCCCAGCCTACTTTCGCTCTGACATCACCATCGATCCAAACAACACTCAGAGCACACAGGGCTGGCATGAGGGGTTGAACTCTGTAGGCTACCCCCCAAGTGCCCGTTGTCACAACAAGACCACAAGCCCTGTCTCTGAGGAGTGTTTTTAAAGCAAAAAGCACATTTCAAATAGGCTTTATATTGCACTTTACAAACAGTGGAGTCTTCTCATATGTGTTCACACTGTGTCCCAGACATGAATGCTAGAAGAGAAATACATTGATCAGAGACTTCTGGGTGTTTTGATGAAACACTGAAGTTTGTGTTCTTGTGAAACTGATCCCTGCTTTGGTGTCCTCTAGCTTCTCTGCAGCGCTGGTTACTGTGTGAAGACATTTGGGTTTACATATGAAGAAATCATTATCTGGTGAGTTTGGTCTGTCTTCACTGTGCTATGGCAGTTTTTGAGACAAAGGAGAAGGGTCTGATTTTCCTCAGATTGTTTGGAACATAGCGTTATCAGCATGGTCAAGAGTTCAAACCCTAAAATACCTCCAACTCTATGCTCTCCCTGTAGTGTACATTTTGGTTTAGATAAAAAAAAATATTGATGGAGCTGCCTAATCACTAATTATCACTTTGATGTGCATGAATTTTCATGGGGAGAAGCTGAGTATATTGCATAAGGCTGAACAAAGTGGAAGGGTGGAGTCCACCTGGATTACATATGTTTAACTGAGGACCTGAATGTTTTCACCTCTTTCTCTCGCCAGCCTGCGGCTGGCACTCCTTAACGAGGCGAAGGAGGTGCGGGCGGCCGGCCTGAGGGCCCTGCGCTACCTCATGAGGGACAGCAGCGTACTGCAGAGGATCCTCCGGCTGCAGGTGGACTACCTGATTTCTAGGTGAGCCCTTTCAAAATGAACAACAGATGAAGCGCTTGATAGCTTAGTAGTGATTCCGATAATTTCATTCCCATTATGTCTTGTTTTTGCGAATTTAGCCCGATTGGTATTATGGATGGGGAGGCTCAGCTTGGTGTATTTATAGGCCATTTTGCCTTAGCTTAGCCTGCTGTAGTGAGGGCCAGGGAGAAAACCAGAGGGCCTCTGCTTAAACATGTGAACGCGGTCACATGGGAGCTGTGGAGAGTGTTTCTAACTAGATCATTGAGTTTGCAAACTCATTTATGGTTGGTGCTTAAAATAGAGGCAAGTGTCCTCTGCTAATTCCTGGAAGTGTCGCAGTGATTTTTTTTCTCTCTGTGCTCCCATCAGAGTGTGTGCATCAAAACAACATGTTTTGAGAGTTATCTGAAATGCAGTGTGGAAGTAATCATTTCGTTTGGTTTCGGTTGGATACTTATTTGTACGTGTATGTGTTTAGCCAACAAGCCGTAGACCTTGTTTGAATATTGTATTGAATTTGAATCATTATATCATCATTTTACTGGACAGTACAGTGTTGTTCTAAATATTATTCAAATTCAAGATTTCTGATATCCCTATACAAATACCCTCCAGGTGCATTGATATAAAGCAGAGCAATGAAGTGGAACGAACCCAAGCTCTGCGGCTGGCCAGAAAGGTAAGGCCCCACACTCTTGTTCCTCTGTTTGTCCTGTGAATATGATCCTCTCCTTTTTAAACACAGAGCATTTGTGTAGCGCCTGGCTAAGTGTCTGTATTCTATGGTAATCCTGCTTGGGCACAGCAGAATTTTTACAGTGACAAGCCTCTCCTCCTGTTGCAGCTGAGCATGTGCCAATTAAAGCTGGCCTCTGACTGCACTGAAGCGCGGCTAATTTTGCCATCTGCATATGTGCCTCACTATTCGAAATTGTCTGTGCGTGCCCGCACATGCACATATAGCCTTGAAAGGACACAAGTCAGTCAGAAGGAATGGAATTGACTGCTAAATGTTCTATCATGACTACAACTTTCCAACCCCACCCCGCCCCTCCCCCCAAATCCCTCTTCCATAGATGATCACCGTGAACGCCCTGCTTTTCCCGAACTCCGTCACCAACTCCCTGATCGCCATCGGTAGCGACGGTTTGCAGGAGCGTGACCCAATGGTGCGGGCCTGCATTGCCATCGTCTGTGAGCTGGGTTAGTATTCCCCCAAAAGGAGTTTCCTTCTGAAGCTCTCATGTAAAGTCATTATGTCCTAAGTCCTTATATTCTACACTGTCATCGTAGAGCCAACATGGAAAATATAAATCAATAAATAGCACAAAAGTTGTCTAATTATAAAATATATATACAGTACCAGTCAAAAGTTTGGACACACCTTTAATTTTTTTGAGAAGTGCTTTCTTTACTTTTATTATTTTCTACATTGTAGATTAATACTGAAGACATTTTAACTACGAAAGAACATATATGGAATGATGAACTAAACAAAAAAAAGTGTTATCTAGCATGTAGAAAATAATAAAAGTAAAGAAAACACTTCTCAAAAAATGAGAAGGTGTGTCCAAACTTTTGACTGGTACTGTGTGTATATATATATTAGTGCTGTCAGTTTAACGCGTTATTAACGGCGTTAACGCAAACCCATTTTAATTTTGTTATCGCGAGATTAACGCGAATTATTATTTTTTTTTTTTTTTTTTTTAGATTAACATTCTTTTTGGCCTCGCAAACTGTGTAGTAGGCTAACGTTACGGTTTGAGTGAATGGTGAGCGTGATACGGCGAAATGGATGATTAAAAGCTTCTGAATGGAAAGTTTACTTTTAAAAGTTGTGTTGTGCAAAAGAAGCGAGCTTCACTGTTGTCTGAAAATGTCAACAGGCAGCTGGCTGAAAGCAAAGAAGTAGTAGGCATTACCTTTTATTGGTAACCTAACTGTTACGGTTCAATGTTTCTGAAATAAGAGGCCTGACTGCTATGTTCCCAGCAAACTTGAAAAAAAGAAAATATTAAGCCATGGTTTAACTGCACTATAGGCTGAGTCCTTGTTTACCTGAAATGTGCACTTTATAATTTTATTTTGTACCGCCCTGTTTGGCAATATTGGTTTTCAATAAAATAAAACATTTGCATAAAGCAAGCCAATCAACTTTTCCATGTTGATAAGGGTATTAAAGTAAAAATAAAATGATTAGAATAGATAAACATTTGCGATTAATCGCGATTAATTTTGAGTTAACTATGACATAAATGCGATTAATCGCGATTAAATATTGTAATCGTTTGACAGCACTAATATATATATCTAAAAAAAAAAAATCGCGATAAAACAATTTACAGCGTTAAAATGGGTTTGCGTTAACGCCGTTAATAACGCGTTAAACTGACAGCACTAATATATATATATATATATATATATATGTCCTTGAATATCCTTGGTCTCATCTCCCAGATGGACCATTTACTGTAGTGTCCCCTTGCTGTTCCACCTCTAGACTTTGTAAACAGTTGTACAGATGAGTCCATTATTGGATTAATTAATCTAACGTCTCCACCCCCACCCCCACCCCCACCCTGTAGCCTTGAAGAACCCTGCGGTGGTGGCACAGAGGGGCGGGCTCTGCACCATCCTGAAGAGTGTCATCGACAGCCAGCTCAGCCGCATCAATGAGGCACTCATCACCACCATCCTGCACCTCCTCAACCACCCCCACACACGCCAATACGTGCGCTCTGACGTCGAACTTGAGGTAGGCATTTCTAGGCAAGCCTCTGAAGTGCAAGGCTGGAAACCACTAGGAGCCACACTCTCCACGTCAATTTGATATACTAAATTATATGACCCCGTTTTTAGATTTATTTGTAGTGTACTTGAGATTTAGACTTGTTTTATAGTAAATGCTGATAAAATAAAACAATAAATAAACATTGTCAGTATTTGTTTCCTTAATGGCCAAATTACGTTCTGTTTTTCAGCAAATTCTAGCACCTTATACAGACTTTCACTACAGGCACAATCCAGACACGACCGAAGCCCAGCTCAAGTGAGTTGTGTGTCGTCTTGGTTGCACTTTGACAACAATGTTTGTTTGTAGTATTGAGCTCTGAACTATTTTTCTTTGTTTGTGTTTGTAGAGAGGACCGACAAGCTCGTTTTTTAGCCAGTAAGATGGCAATTGTGGCAGCCTTCCGCTCCTGGTCAGGTGAGTCACACTGCATATCAGTCTGCTGTGGTGTAAAATTGATTGAACACTTGATGTTAATATAGATGATGAATATGATGATGGTTTAGTTTATGTGCAATATGTTAAAAAATGATTGTTGTGTGCAGGAATCATTAACCTTTGTAGATCTGGAAACTCTGGCATCCAGTCTCTCATTGGTGTACTCTGTATACCAAATATGGAAGTAAGAGTAAGTAACACAGTAATAAACTGAAGCTCTGTATGTCATGTGAAATACATGGATACACATCTCTCCTAGTGATGTAATGGTGTGCATGTTTCCTTAAAGTTGTGTCTTTACCTCTTACAGAAAGGGTTGTTGGAGGTGTTGAATGAGATTTTCCGCCTTCCTGTCCCCATGGTGACGGACGAGTTTGAAGAAGCCCTTCACAGCATTGGTGAGAAATCCAGCCGCCTGTATCTTCTGCTGACTACAGAATCCCACCAGCATTCAGTCAGTGTGTGTAAGGCCACCAGAAGTCACTTTCTTTCAACACTCTCCCCTTCACAGACCCCAGCAGGTTTCAGGATGGTTGGAGACTGTCCGACGGCTTTGTGGCGGCCGAGGCCAAGGTTGTTCTTCCTCATCGGGCCCGTTCCAGGTGAGGCCCCCATGCCAAAACCAGTTGACCGGTGATTATATCCCACAGGAGTTTTTAAAAAAAATAAAATATTGGTTTTGTTTTCTAGGCCTGACCTCATGGACAACTACTTAGCGCTGGTACTATCTGCTTTCATCACAAGTGGAGTTCTAGAGGTATGTTAGCTTGGTCACAACTATATCAGTTAGGCAATGTGTTGAATGGACAGTCTCTTTAAAATGCAAGTTATGAGTAGGGTTGGGTACCGAGAACCGGTACCAATATGGAACCGGTTCCAATACAACCGGTACCTACCCGGACCGAAATGCAACGCAGATTTCGGTGCTTCATTTCGGTGCCTGAGCCAATTGAAAACGGTTGCTAGGCAGATTCCGCGGGGCACATGTAAAACTGCCCCAGCTCCCAATGTAAACTTTGTCCTGTGTCGCTCAGGCTCATTGGTGTTTTCATAGCAACAGTCTTATGACAGTGAAGAGCATGCAGCATTTCCCAGAGCAAGCACAAACAGAACTAGCCATCAACCTTTTAACAGAGAAAATACCGAAAGGTAAACGGTCAAAAGTGTGGCTGTATTTCGCACCAAAATATTCAAACATCGCGACGTGCAGCAAATGCAACAAAACAATTGTGTGAAAAGAGTGGAGAGAAGGCAAAGAGTCAACGGCAGATCAGCAACCGAAGACTGAAAAATAAACGGAGATGACAGCTATACTTAACCTACGGTAGTCTCTTAAAGGGGCAGTACACATTTTCTCGTACTCAGTGTGTTCAAGTAACAAGATTAACTATAAACAAGATAGAAAAGATAGGTATAAACAAATCATAAAATGGTGAAATTTCATGAAATAAATGCAAACAAAATAATACATGTTTGACTCCAAAGGCAAATATGCTCATATTTTTTGCAAAATAAATTTGAAGCTGTTTTTTGTATTTATTTATATTGATTTAAGTATACTATAAACTGTTGTTTACAGTTAATATAATGTTCATAGTTTGAAGTTAAAAAGTTTGAAGCCAAGTGTTTTGTATGTATTTATATTTATAATATACTTTAAACAGTTAATATATTGTTCAATTTGAAGAAAAAAAATTGAATTGAACAAAATAATTGCTGAAGTATTGAAGCTGTAGTGTGTGTACAGAGTGTGTGTGTGTGTGTGTTTTGTATTTATTTGTATTTATTTAAGTATAGTCTAAACTAAACAGTTCATATATTATTTAAGTTTTAAGTTAAAAGGTGTTTTGTATTTATTTATATATATAATCTACTTTAAACAGTTCATATATTTGGCAATAAAGCCTTTCTTAAATGTCGTCAATCGTAATTTTTTTTAAATTTTTTATAAAAGTATCGGTTCCGGCACCGTTTAGGCACCGGTATCGTTTTAAAAGTATCGGTTATGTACCGGTATCGGATAAAAACCAAACGATACCCATCCCTAGTTATGAGTGTATAGCAATGTTGTTCTGAAAACAAGATGACGAAGGTAAACATTTTAAGAGTCTGCCTGCCTTTTTTTGCATTTGAAGGTGTCAAAAATTCTCTTTCAGTTTCACATTTCAGTTTTGCTAAAGAAAAAGTTCCCTCTATTTCCTTATCTGTTCTTTTATGGGTTACAAGAAAGCAATGTTGAGCCTGTCTTCATTTATTTTCTGTCAGATATACTGAGTGAGAGAGTAATGCAGTGACATTGAGCGTTGAAGTAACTGCGTCTCCTATGTTAGGGTCTGGTGGAGGTCATCACCAGCAGCGATGACCAGATCTCAGTGCGAGCCACCATCCTCCTGGGAGAACTGCTGCACATGGTAGGGTGTCACGTAACACCACTTAACACTTGTCCGCAGAATAAGTCCACAGCCCTTCTCTAACACTGTGGAAGTGTGCCCTAACAAGAATCAAGCTGCTTAGTGCTAACTTTACAGAATTATTTATGTGTTTCTTTTTTTGGGTGCCCGTGTTTCCCTTAGGCCAACACAATCCTCCCTCACACGCACAGCCATCACCTGCACTGTTTACCCACCCTCATCAACTTGGCTGCCTCCTTCGACATCACCCAGGAAAAAAGACTGTGAGTCCGTGCTCACTATGTGCTATGTGCACCAATATGGAACCTTTCAAGACATTAGGTCTAGCTGCAGAGCATTCAGTATTATTTATTATTAGTCAGACGCCCTGAAAATAGATTACTAAATGTCATACATGTGCAACCCTTTCTGTATTTTCAGTGGTCTAGTTAGTCCCTGTGCTGACCTATCGAGCACTGTGCCCTATCGCTTGAGCCACAGATGCAAGCTATTTTCGCTTCCGTAATGCAGAAGTTCCTAACCTGCCCCCCCTCTTTGCCCAGACGTGCCAGTGCAGCGGTGAACCACCTGAAGCGTTTCCACGAGAAGAAGAGGCGCGGCCCCAGGCCCCATAGCCTGTACCTGGACCAAATCATCCGCAAGGCCATAGACTCCCCGTACCGCAGGGAGGCACCAGTGCGGACGTACAAGGACATCTACGCATCCATTAAGGTGTGTGTTTAGAACGAGGGGAAGTGGGGAACTCATTACCCAGCGTACTGTTGGTGAAGCATGGGGATTTAGTACATCAAGTGGTTTATCTATTTAAAATAGTCTTTACATGTTGCTTTCTTTAGATGTGCCTTTCATATTGTGGCATGTCATGCCCCCAACACTATTGAAGATCGTTTGTCTCACTTTTTTTTTTTTAAATATAGGACACAGAAGAAACACTTATGCTGAACTTGAGGGATAGTCACATCCTCAACCACAAGCAGAACCTTGAGTGGAACTGGCTTCTGATCTCCACTATACTGAAGGTGAGTCTGGTTTTTATTTTCAGGTAAACAATAATGAATAAACAACAGATCAAAATGATTAAAATGTGAAGTGCCTAAAAAATGGGTTTTTTCCCACATTGATTACTTTATTATTTATTATCTTTGACTGTTTGAACTTCCTGTTTTTTCTAATCCAGTGGCCAAATGCTAACCTCAAAAACAACAAAGATGAACAAATGCACCGGTAAGCAAGAGCCTCCATCTCCTCTGAATAACAACACACTGTGGTGGTTTCAGAATGATGCTAAACATTCAGAGTAGGTTCACACAGGAACCGCAGTTGACCGAGCTGCTGTCGCTTCTCTTAGGTTCGCGCGACGGCTGCTCTACTTCTACAAGCCCAGCAGCAAGCTGTACGCCGCTCTGGAGATGGATCACAGCAGGGGCAGGCAGCTGACCGTGGTGGGATGCCAGTTTGTGGAGTTCCTCATGGACTCGGAGGAGGTCAGCAAACACTACCTTTAAGCTGGTATACTGCAGGAAGGGAATATCTAAGTCTTTGAGTTACTCTGTGAAATGAAAGAAACACCCGTCATCTTCAGGCAAATCCACCAAGCATGTCACTTTTTTTTCTAATAATAGGCTCTCTTAAGTGTCTCAGGTCACTCCGTGTTTAGATCTCTGCCGCTGTCACTGTGGGTGAGTTTGAGTGGTTCTTGTCCCCTTCTCTGCTCAGGAGGGGCAGGCGTATCTGGAAGATCTGGTGAAGGACGTGGTGCAGTGGATCCCCTCCACCTCGGGGGTGAAGCCCGAGCGCAGTCTCCAGAGCAACGGCCTGCTCAACACCCTCAGCCAGCACTACTTCCTGTTCCTGGGCACGCTGTCGGCCCACCCGAATGGCGTCAAGGTTCTGGAGAAGTGCAGTGTCTTTCAGTGGTAAGAGCCGTATTTTATCCTGAATCGAAAGCAGTAGGCTTTGTTTGTGCAGTTGGTTATTTTGATGCCTCTTATTGGTAGTGATTCTAAAGACACTTTATTCCCTGGTGACCTGCAGCCTGTTGAACATGTGCTCCATGAAGAACCAGGACGCCATGCTGAAGCTCACCGTGGCTTCGCTGGACTACAGCCGGGAAGGCCTGGCACGGGTTATTCTCTCAAAGGTCCTCACAGCGTCAACGGATGTAAGACCTGGTGCTTTTTTTAAGAACCGTCACTGTAGTTCCACAAAAGCATCAACACGATAGACTAAAGCGGCATGTTTTTTTACACTGTAAACCCATGGTCCTCATCTCAACCTGCTTCTGTGTCCCCATCACGTGTCTTTCCCGCAGATCTGCCGCATGTACGCCACAAAGCACCTGCGGGTGCTGCTGCGGGCCAACGTGGAGTTCTTCAGCAACTGGGGCATGGAGCTCCTGGTGACCCAGCTACATGACCACAACAAAGCCATTTCCGTGGAGGCACTGGACATACTGGACGAGGCATGCGAGGACAAGGTGAGCCTCAAGGTCACCCCCAGGGTAATGGGAATAGCTAGAGGACAAAGAGCTGATGCCGCAGACTCTGAGTCTTTCTGATTTCATTCAGTCATGAAGCGTTCCTGTAGCATGACGAGCAGAGCAGAATGCAAGCGGTGATTACCCGATTGGCTCAGTTTCTCAGACTGGTCAAGAGTGCCAGCGAAATGCAGTTTAGAGGACAGTTTGCCCATTTAAGCTAGTTAATATTTTGCTTATCGTAAATGTAATGTAATTTAGCTTGTAACTGACCTAACAATGACCTTAGCTTGAGTTTTCTTGAAGACATGGGAATGCCTTTGCTTGTGGTGCTTATCGTGTCATTTTTCCTGTGCTGACTAATGCTGAATTGGATGTTTTTAAGGCCAATCTGCACACACTTATCCAAATGAAGCCAGCACTTTCTCACCTTGGAGACAAAGGAGTCCTATTACTCTTAAGGTAAGCTGATGATGAAGAGCAGGAGACCTGTATCACGCATCTGTTTAGGATTTTGGCATATTTGGGGTTTAATTCATAATCAAAATCAATCTACATAAGACTGTAACAACAGTTTGATACAGAATGCATTTCAGCAACACCCCCTCTTTCGTTCTTTCTTTCTAGATTCCTGTCCATACCTAAGGGATTTTCCTACCTTAACGAGAGGGGTTATGTCACCAAGCAGTTGGAGAGATGGCAGAGAGTAAGTCATTGTGCCCTGTGTGGCTGTTTGACCTTTATTCTCTCATACCTCACTGCCTGTTACCATTTTCAGCGTGATGGCATGTGGCAGTTATGTGGGCAGAGACTAGTGGTTATCTTTGCTTCGTCATTGGGAATGTGTTGCAGCTACTCTATTTCAGTGGCAAACTATGGCAAGCATCTTTGTGGCAAACTATGGCAAGCATCTTTGTGGCAAACTATGGCAAGCATCTTTGTGGCAAACTATGGCAAGCATATTTGTGGGAAACTATGGCAAACATCTTTTGAAGTAGTTTGATATATTTGCTCTGTTATCTTCACAGGAATACAACCTGAAGTATGTTGACCTGATCGAAGAGCAACTGAACGAAGCCCTCACTACGTACCGCAAGCCTGTAGATGGGGATAACTACGTACGGCGTAGCAACCAAAGGTGTGGGCGAAGAGATCTTCTGCTGCTTTTTATTAATGTGGTTAGCAACTGTGTTTGATTTTGCAATGTGAACCACATGTGTTTGTTTTTAACAGGTTACAAAGACCAAATGTATATCTTCCTGTGCACTTGTACGGCCAGCTTGTCCATGATAAGACTGGCTGCCACCTTCTCGAAGCCCAGGTAAAAGCAGTTTTTTCTTGAGCTGTACACTCATTTATGATATATGGTGTATATAAAGTATATTCTTTGTATTCTATACTTACACAATCTTCACACATGTGTTTTTCCTCAGAACGTTGTTCCTGACCTGAGTTATATTGTGCGCTCTCCAGTGTTGGAGAAGTGGGAGGGCATCAAACAGCTCAAGGCAGCGCTGTGGGCTTTGGTTAGTCAGAAACACATCGCTTTTTTTCTTATTTTAAACGATTGATACACATGTAATGATAACAAATCTTCCTTGTATATTCGTTTCAATATGTTTGATGTCGAAATGTCTCTTTTAGGCGTATTCAGCATATACTCAAAAATAGCATCTTTTGTGTGGGGTGCTTGATATTTAAAATCCCTCTCCTTCCAGGGTAATATTGGTTCCTCAAATTGGGGTCTGAATCTTCTCCAAGAGGAGGCTGTGATTCCAGACATTATAGCTCTGGCCCAGCACTGTGAGGTCTTATCCATCCGTGGGTAAGGACACCCCTCTCTTCTTGAGTTTGGCCTTGTGTGGTGTGTGTGGTTTTCCTTTCTCTATGACTATTTGGAGAGACTAGAGAGAAATGTTTTTCTACTCACCAGCCTTAACAGGTTGTCCCATACCATCTCTCTCTCTCTGTCCATCTGTCTGTCTATCTCCCCCCTCCCTCTACAGGACATGTCTGTATGTGCTGGGGCTGATCAGTAAGACTAAGCAGGGCTGTGACGTGCTGAAACAGCAGGGCTGGGACGCGGTGAGGCACAGCCGCCGGCAGCTCTGGCCCGTGGCACCGGACGAGGTGGAACAGCCGCTGGCCACCGAGCTGTCGTCGGTCCCCAGCACGCTCAGCCTCAACTCCGAGTCCACCAGCTCCCGGCACAACAGCGAGAGCGAATCACAGCCCAGTGAGTGAGCCATACGGAGAAATTTCACTTCTTTTCTGTACAGAGACCATCCTTGTCATTGTTTTGCATCATTCACCTGCTTCTGATAAGTCTTCCAGCTGTTGGTGGGGGGAAAACACTTGTGCTTTTACTCTCTTCATCCAAGCTTGCCTCTACTAAGTTGAGATAGAAGTGACTGACTGTTCTCCTGCAGGTCTTTTCTACCTGGAGGACGACCGGTGCGACGGCCTGCCGTTCGCCGAGGAGCACTCCCAGCGCACGCGCTCCAAGCCCCATAAAGACCGCAGCCGCTTCACCCTGCTGACCTCCAGTCGCCTGATGCCCCGCGGCTTCCTCACCTCGCTCTCACTGGCCAGCAAGAAGCCGCGCAGCACCAGCGACCCCAAGAGCCTCAGTGGCCGGCACCACGAGGAGCAGATGAGCGCCAGCAGGCGAGTCCGCACGGTCACGGAACCCGCCTCGCTCTGTTACAGCCCCTCTTCCGAAGTGTTCTTCAATGGGGGCAGCAACTCGCCTCACAGCCCCACCATCAGCCTGGAAACCTCCTTTCTGGGCAACCGGGTGGTGGCGGCGGCGGCGGCGGCCCAGCCTGGAGGTGGTGGAGGTGGTGGAGGGGGGAGCAGCTCCAGTGTCTGTGAGATTGAGGTCTCTCTGCCCAAAAGCACAGGGGCCGGGCCAGGACCTGGGGCTGAGGCGGCAGGGGCGAGGGACCTGAATGGCAGCCAGCGGGAGCGCCTGACCTCGGGAGACGGCCCCTCCTGCCTGACTTCGGGGGGCCCCACCTTCAAGAGCCGCAGCCAGAGCTTCAACACGGACACCACCACCAGTGGCATCAGCTCCATGAGCTCCAGCCCCTCCCGTGAGACGGCCGGAGGCACTGCCGCCACCACCCCTACCCCCGCTAACCCCGCCGCCATAGGCTCCGCCACGGACTCGTCCTCCACCTCCACCACGGCCACCCCAACGACACCGACTGCGCCAGTCTAGACACTGTGGTCAGTGCCAAGACGCTCAAGACGGTTGGCTCACTCACCCCTCCGCCCGAGTCCAACCACCTGCCCCTGTCCAAGGCCAGCTCCGTGTTGCTGATGCCGCCGGGCTCAGCCCACACCCTGCCGCGCCGGGCGCAATCGCTCAAGTCGCCCTCGGTAGCGGCGATCAAGGGCCTGGTAGACTACGGCTTTATTTACACAAGCCCACGCGACGCACTAGGCTACGCCACACTGAAGCGGCTGCAGCAGCAACGCATCCACCCCTCACTCTCCCACAGCGAGGCGCTCGCCTCCCCCGCCAAGGACGTGCTCTTCACCGACACCATCACCATGAAGACGGGCAGCCTCGACTCTAGACTCACCTCACGCAGGTAAGGAGACGTCTAGGCACACACATGCATGCCAAGGAGTGCAATGGAATTCTAAATGGAATGCAAGATAATTCCACTGACAGTAGGTTTGAAAGTCATTACATGTGTTGGTGGACTTGTAACGTTGCTATAGATTGAGTAAGTCTTTCGACTCATGTGCCCGGCCTACCAGTTTGAACCAGTTAAACTGTTCACTTTCTCTCTGTTTCTTCTTTGTTAAGTTTCCATAGGTCTCTGTGTGTCTTGTGATGATTGTAGTTTACCAGGTTATACCGATGAGACACATGCTTCTTGTTCTTGCTGACCTGAGTCATTGACAGCACTGAGAATGTATCTGAAAAAATAAATAATATAATAAAAAAAATAATTCCTTCATCAGCACCTCCCCTATAAATCAGTCAGTCAATATATCAGTCTAACTTCACTCGTGGTAGACCCTAGAGCTTAGACTTGGGCTTGTTCATCTGTGGCATTGTATTTGCTGGCTCTTCAGGTACTACTGCCCAGACACAAAGCGCCACAGCGTCTCAGGCAACATACCCATGGGCTGTCAGCGCAGGGTGTCCAGAGTCCTGCTCCCACGGTGGGTGCTCCTCTCGTAGGCAGTAATGCAGCCTGTACACCTAGCTAGAAAAGGTTTAGAGGCTCTCCTAGTGCTTTAATGGCAGTGCTGTATTTGCTGGTTCTTCAGGTATCCGACTCACACAAAGCGCCACAGCTGTTCAGGGTACATACCCATGGGTTGTCAGCGCGGGGTGTCCGATTCCTTCCTCCCACGGTGGGTTGGTGCCTCCTCCCGGCCCCTGTAGAAAACCTCCCGTAGGAGCGCCTGCAACGTGTGAAAGTTCTGTAGAAGTACTCCAGAATGCCCAGCACCTCCGTTCCCATCCTCTCATCCCATCCACGTAGAGCCGTGTATCTCCCTCAGACAGAGCTATGGCCTTACAGTAGTTATTAGTAGAACCTAGTTTGATGCAGTTTGATGATTGAGTTTAATTTCTATGGTCTGTGTAGTGTGATGGCTTTTTTTTTTTTTAAGTTTGATTAGTATGGTCTGTCTAGTTTGATGATTTAGTAAGTATGACTTTTGTCCCCGGAATGCCCATGTGGTGATTAATAGATCCTTTTTCTTGCTTTGTGGTCTGCTAGTTTGAGATGAGATGCTGTGACCACCCTTGTGAACCATGTCTTGGGTAGTTGTTCTTACTGTTGACTGTCTAAAACCTTTTCCGTTGCTCTATTCACTCATAGCTCAAAATTGAACTGATAGTTAACCCACAAGTGACCCTCGATGCTAAGCTAGCTGGAGTAGTTTCCCCCCACGTCCCCCGGAGGTCGAGTGTGCTGCTGCTCACTTTGTGCCTGATGTTCCTCAGGTTCCTCAAGGCTCTGAGCTTTGCCTCCCTGGATAAGGAGGACCTCCTGAGCCCCATCAACCACGCCACCCTGCAGCGCTCCTCCTCCGTGCGCTCCATGGTGTCCAGCGCCACCTACGGCTGGTCCGATGACTTCGTGGGCCTGGCGCTTCCCGTGGACATCAACGACATGTTCCAGGTAATGTCAGATCCGTATTGCATATCGCAGAAGTAGATTTCAACATCGCATTGGACATCAACAACATGTCCCTGGTTGCATCCCTCAGATCCTTAGGACAATATCACAAGAATAGATTTGACCACGGTAACAGCCTGACTGGCATGGAAGCGACTGATTCATTCAAGATCTGGAGATATACAGGGTTCATAATGCTACTTTATCATTAAATGAATGTGGTAGCACAAAGATACTTGGGATATGCAGCTTAGATTATTTTCAGAGTTGCCTGCAGTCTGTGGGCTCTGATTGAGCAGTGCTATTATCTATGCGGTATGTTTGCTGTCTCAGGCTTAGAGAGGCTTACAGCAAATCTTCAGTGTCAGGGAAAAATGATTCAGTTTTAATTTTATGTCTGCTTGTGTTTCCTGTTTCAGATTAAAGAGTCCTCATACTTTCAGAAACGAACAAGTCCAACAGCTGGGGAGAAAGTGAATAAATTCTTTGGGGAGTCAGATGGTAATGCTTCAAAAATGACCAGTCATTTGAACCTATTTGTGAATATACACTTTTGTGTGTGTGTGTGTGTGTGTGTGGTACTTCATACAACTTTTAAATGGCTGGTAGCACTACAACTACCTGGCATGATGTAATGTTCAATATACTGTTAAATTGCATTCTAAAGTAATAGAATATAGTTTAATGGTTGGACTGTGGAACTCTACCACAATCACTTCAACTCAATTCATTTAATTAAAATGTGAACTAATATCATGAAATTGTAAATAAATAACTAAATGGACTTAACATCACCGACAGGCTTTGTCTCTGGCCCAGCTCTGAGGCAGCAGATCAGCATCTCGGAGCTGCTGGCCGGCAATCGCCCCGACCAGCCGGGACAGGAGGGGGGAGGCCTTGAGGATACGGGCCTGCAGGAGCACACGGAGGACAACTGCCTCTACTGCGTGGGCCTGTTGGTGCTGGGCTGCCCCACCGCTGGCAACCACCTCAACTCCACACACAACCGCAACGGTGAGAGCTCAGGGGAAAGGGCAGTGCCACAGGGTTTGTAGAGGAGATCCATTGTTATTTGTTTGGCCCCTAGAATGGCTTTGATTTACTCCTGTTTGATTCCACTGATGAGGACACTGCTCTTATCATTAGACAGGGACATTTTCTTTCTTCTTTTCCTGACAACTTCCCGCCGACGTTTTTAAAAGGTATTTGCTCTTCTCGTTTGCAGAAGTGAGTGACAATCAGTACCCTACATGGTGTGGGCCAACCAGTCACAACCACCTGGAGGTGGTACCCCAGTCCAAGTTCTCGGGGGTGTCGGGCTGCAGTGATGCAGTGTCTGGGGGCTCGGTCAACAGCAGCACCCCTAGCGCAGACATTGTCCTGGGTAAGAGGGGCTTTTGTTTCTGTAGACTACAAATAATTATTTTTTATTTATGCTTTGATTTTATATTCGTTGTTCGTGTGGAACCTCTTGTCTTCTATGGTCATAGAAAAGCTAGGCCTTGATTATGGTAGGCCCAAGCCTTGAACTGAACTGAAAGCTTTTATGTCCACTAGGGGGTGATGTTTCAGCATCTTTCCAAGCCAGTTCACGGGTGATTGTTTTTCATCACTCTAGAACAGGGGTTTTCAACTGGTTTTGTCCCAGGGACCACCATTCTGACTAGAAATTAATTTGCGGCCCACTGATGTGCCTGCGCGCGTGCATGTTTGTAACCGCCGCCGCCACGCCCCCTCCCCCCGTGCACATATTCTGCCTATAACACCTAAATATGTGGAATTATCAGGGTAGATCACTAACCGCCGCCGCCACGCCCCCTCCCCCCGTGCACATATTCTGCCTATAACACCTAAATATGTGGAATTATCGGGGTAGATCACTAACCGCCGCCGCCACGCCCCCTCCCCCCGTGCACATATTCTGCCTATAACACCTAAATATGTGGAATTATCAGGGTAGATCACTAACCGCCGCCGCCACGCCCCCTCCCCCCGTGCACATATTCAGTCTGTAGCACTTGTCAGTGTAATTTCTTCGCTGAATATGGGTCTACATCAGTATATTTCAGGCAACGCGACTTGGCTATTCAGATTGACATATTTTTCTTATTTTAGATATTTAATCTGGAAATGAGTGGAAATATCAAAGCGAATTAATAAAAAAAATAAAAGTCAATGGTGAACTGATCAACATAGGCTCATGTCGCGGACCCCCTGCAATGCCGTCGCGGACCATCAGGGGGCCGCGGACCCCCGGTTGAAAACCCCTGCTCTAGAAGGTTACCTCTTTTTATGACCATGGGTTTTAAGCAAATAATAAATATATTTTACAGTTAACCTCATTATCTTTACAAACTCATAACTTTTGAACGTGTAATCGACCGAAGTGAGCTGGACATGGGGACCAGGGCACATACTCCTATTTTATAGTTATAACTTCAGTTTATAGTGTGTTACCTGGTTCAAATCAGTGCTACAAGCAAAACTGGTGATGTGCAGATATTAGAAACATGCTGCTTATTTATCAAATGAACTGAAGGTAAACAGAGTGACCCCCCCCCCCCCCCTCTTAGGTGTTAAGGCCATGCCTGAGGACATGCCAGCCTCCAGGGTGCTCCTGAGAAAGGAGGTGCTTCGGCTGGTGGTCAACCTCAGCTCCTCTGTGGGCACCAAGGGCCATGAGACGGGCCTCCTCACGTAAGCCAGACTGTGTGTGTGTGTGTGTGTGCGCGTGTGTGTATGTTGAGGATGAACCCATTCCTTTAAGTAGTATGTTGTAATTGTGCTTTTACAGCGTGATTTAGAGTTTTAGATTTCTACCAATACAATAGCCCCAAATGTAATTGTTGCCAGATATTGGAGTGTCCTACATACAGAGACTGTCTTTCCACTTCACATCATCGAGACTTTGCTGTGTAGAGTTTGCTTCCATAGTTGTGAAGATGGTAGTATTAACCAACCAGTGACCCTCTACCCCCCATTTTAACCAGAAGTAAATCTCCCCCCCTCTCTGCAGGATCAAAGAGAAGTTCCCCTACGCCTTTGATGACATTTGCCTGTACTCAGAGGTGTCCTACCTGCTGGCCAACTGCATGTTCCGCCTGCCCTCCCGCCGCTTCATCCAGGAGCTCTTCCAGGACGTGCAGTTCAGGCCCGTAAGTCGCCTCCCCTTGTGCTGAATTCTTCTTTTTCAGCGTCGTGGTAGTCACAACAGTCAGAAACGATATCTTAAATACCACTGAATCCAAGCAGAATGTCATCTGAACACACATCCTAAATATTGAATGTCTCTGTTTAGTGTCTGTCTAGTGTGTTGTTGCATCTGTTTGTTTATTTTGTTAATTTTCCTCACCCCCACCTTCTTTTAAAAAGATGTACGACGAGGCTGACACCATGTTGTCGATGCCACCAAAGACGGAGGAAGGAGACTTTGCTGCTGCGTCCTGATCCTACCGAAGAAGCTCTGTACCCCCCCCTCCCCCTCCCGCAGAGCTTTTTCCTCCTACACCACACATCCCCACCCACATGCAGAGAAACAAAGCGACCAAGGACGAATGGTGAGGGGGAGAACCTGGACAACAAGAGGGAGTTGATGGAAAAAGGAGGGAAGGGTGTTGGAGGAAGACAGGGTATGAACAAGTGAGATGGAGAGACCAGGGAAAGGATCCCGTCCCCTCTATGTGCCCATGTAGGAGAAGTGGAAAAGTTGGCAGATCTGCGATCAGAAACAAAACAAAACCGAAACCACAACAGCAAAACAGACAAACACACTGTTGTTTTTAGCTTGCTGTGAAAAAGATGTTTACCAAATATTATGGCTGGACTCAGAACAAAGACCACAAATTCAAATAACTAACAGTAAACCTGAACAAAGCAATTCAGCATTACGACGAATTCAACGTTTTTTTTTTTTTACATTTTACTTCCAATGAAGGACTACACTCACAAAAGGATCCGAATATTGACATGGTTGTTGAAAAACCCAAATCATGTCAGTATCGTCTTAACACTACAGAAGACTAGAGGTGTCCTCTGCTGGAACAAGCAGAACAGGACAGGGTCCCCTCTCAGTTTCATGACAAACAATCATATGACGACTTCACTGATTTTGTCCTTCAAAGCCTTCAGTCAAAGGACTGGGATCACAAGAGCAATTCTTGTTTTGTCTTATTTATTGCGCATTTTCTTCATAGCTTATGGAGCATTTTTATTAAAACCTTGAAACAATCAAGCATCCATCATGTTTTGCCACTGTTCCTTAGTGGGACACTCCGTCTTTAGCCATCTCATTCTCATTTCTCTAATTCCTTCTTTTCTGGAGAGAGCTGGTTTTTATTAATCGTTATTATCATTATTATTATTACTTTTATTTCAGTTTCAGCTGTTTGCGTTGGTACTCAGTTCGGACACCGTAGGCCGGTCTTTTTTTGTCATGCGCAGCACAGCCGCATGTCACCTACTGAATCTTCAACCAGTCAAACGAAGACATATCTCTGGTCCTGGGGTGTACGGTTGAGGAATCTCTGTATGGCCAGAAGGAGGCGCTCCTGTCACAGAAGCCCCCCGCCGGCCAACAGATCCCCAGACGGCCAACAGATCCCCAGACGGCCAACAGATTCCCAGCCGGCCATCAGTCCCCCGGCCATCAGTCCCCCGGCCATCCCTGCCACATGATTGTGCACCAAGAGGTTAAAAACTCCTAGGCGATTTGCACATGCGCAAATGAACAAGCAATATGACATTGAGACAGAAGAAGCTGAAAGGTGTTTCTTTTAGTTTTTCTTGCTTGTGTATGCCAACAGCAGAAGTGAATCCAAGGGTTGAGAAAAGATTAATCCTGTACGAAGTGTTTTTTTTTTTTTATTATTGCGAAGACCAGTTGTTCATTCCACCGGAGTATGTCAATGCAAGGTTCTGTCTTATTTATTTAAAAAAAAAACAATACTATGTACTAAAATACTACGTAGGAAATACTATGTACACCACTGAAGGGACATCATATCGGCTTATATCGGCAAAATCAAACTGTTCCCATGACATCCTCTCTTACCCTGAAGCCAAATAAGTAAGAATACTGTGGTTTTAATATATAGACTATTGTCAGTAAGATCTACCAGTGTACCTTTCCCCTTAGCCTCAAACTGAGGGGCGGTATGTCAGATCTGAAGTAACTCCGTACTCTGTGACCATGAAAAACAGTTGAAAATATTGTTTTTTTGACCAACTAATGGTTGTAACTTGTGCAGTGTATGTGTGTGTGCAGAATTAGGCCCTGTATTGAACAACTCTTTGTTAATTTCACCATGTCATAGCACATTTCGATTTTGCATTCACACTCTCAGATGTTTACAATAGTCTTAACTTTCTATTTAAAGAAAATATCAACACAAGGAGCTAATTTGATTCTTGGTCAGTTTGGCATGGTCACTTTATTAATCAAGTTCAGTTATGTTACTACTTTTCCTCAGAAACATTCTATAACCAGAATCTGACCGATCTTTTGTGGTTAAGAAACTCTTCTTTAAAGCACTGGCATCATGGAGAGTTGTAATATTGGTAGATGTGGAAACTACAGCACAGACATTTACACCTTCATGCACCTTCACCTTTCATACAAGATACTTTCACCATTGCATACTCAAGCTTTCAAAGGAACGCGCATGACAAACTACATTTACTGTAACCTATTTCTCTATGTCACCCCGTAGATGTCTGAATCAATTGTCTTTTCCCCAGATTGCAACATTTATCGTGTATCATCAGAGGTGGATATGATTATTTAAGAGTACATGTAAGATGCCTGGGGTAGTGGGGATCAGTTGAACGCCCCCACCCTGTTTCTTGTAATTGTTCTTGTTTAATATGCTGCTAATTGTCTGGATTTGTAGAGATTACTTGCGGATCGCTTTTGACTGAGGTGATCAGTGTTATGTATGTGTACCATAGATGAGTGAATGAGCGTGCGAAAGAGAGAGACCAGAAAAGACAGAAAAAAATATTTATATTTTTCCTTAAGATAAAATTTCAAGTTTAATTTAAAATACTTTTTTTTTTTTTGCTGAATTTGTGACTCCCTTGTTTTACGGTGTACTGTATGTTTTAGGCACTGTTGACCTTGACAAACATACAATCAAAGGGATATATTATTAAAAAGAGAAAACAAGATGATGGTTCGTGACTCATTTCCAAAAATGTCGTATTGAGTGTATATGGTTTTGCATATGCACTCATGTATTTAAATTTGTTCTGAATTAGTGTTATTCTGAATAAATATGAAACACAGTTTGAGCCCCAGAGCATTTCTTGGATATTTCAAGTTGACCTACAGCACACTCAGTAGATGTTTCCCTTCAGCTATAATCAGAAAGTTAGTCAATGAGCAAAATAAGCCAGAAACACTGTTCTGAGACTCAAAGTAACACTATGCAACAATTTGACACTTGGTGAGCTATGGTTTTATAGGCAACTAGTTTTGGTACCATTTATGATGGCATATGGTCATGTGAAGGACAGATAAGCACCTGTGTCTTTTCCACTAGCCATATGCCCTATGTAGTTCTGTGTACCAGGCCGGAATACTCTGCAAAAATTGAAGAAAAGCTTTTACAGCATGACGTTGCCAGCTATACTGCCAAAATACACCAGTTAGTGTGTTGGTAAGCTTCTATCAGTGTCAACTGGGCTGTTGGTGGTTTTTGCATGCCTTTTAGGTAGTTAGTTTGCTAGTTTTGGAACATAACTCCTTATTGCGGCTTTCAGGTACGGGGTTCTGATTCCAATATTGAAAATGTAGGAAACTTTTAAAGGGAGATGTGTCGATTTCAATATGGTTATAGTCCTTATATATCTAAAATACCTATACTTCATTTATGAACAGTTTAATGTTTATAAACAGTTTAACATTTGGTTTGTAATTAGGCCTACATTTATATGAAACAGCACTCTTGTTGGCAGCATGGGTGCCTTAGCTACATATCAAATCACTAACATCGCACCATTGCACATGTGACTTCTACAAATATGTATTTAAATTGCATTTTAAATACAACACAGCCTGTAGCATCCTGGTCACAATATCATCTTGATTTTTTGTTTATTGTAAAAAAAAAAAAAAAAACAACATTGAATACAATATACAAACTACACATTTTGTGTTAATGATGCCTCTCCATATATGACACATTCCTAACACCTTGGTTTGTGTGACTACATAGGCCTACATACATTTAACAATATTGCCTTCGAAAAAGATGGATCCTCCTCTTGCAAAGTTTCTGCAACAAATAGAAGTGTAATGCATGAAACTGGAACGAGTAGGACACGGAGAGAAAATACAGGCCAGAATTCACGTTGGCACAACTGCGGAGGTAACATAGCCCTTGATGCATGTGCTGTGTGGTGGGACAGGCTGTCCCTCTATGAGACCGTCAGAGCTGAACGATGACCTACAAAACGACACCTCTGTTATGGTTGGCGAGTATGTGAAATTACACACGTTCATGCTGCTGTCGCTAACGGGATCGTCACAGACATCGTCGAGCAGCTCCGTGCTGTAGCAGTGCTCTGTTGGGTGGACGGAAGAACAACCGGCGTCGTTGGGACAGATCATAAACTTCCGCTCTGCCATGCCTGGCCTGACGTCTATGATCTCGAGGTCACAGCACATGCAGTCTTCCACTCTCAGGGCTCCAATCCTCTTGCTCATCTTGAGGGAGGACAGAAAATGTAGACCATTCTGTAAGTGTCATGTTTCTTAAAAAAAAATGTAAGTGAGATTGGAAGGAAAATGGAATGCTCTCGAACCTCGTAAAGGCAGCTGTCCAGCTCTACTATTTTCACATTCACCTTGGTTGGATGCGTGAAAATTTCCACAACTGTATTCCTCAGTCTATGGAATTTCAGATAGGTATCAGTATCAGTGTAAGATGTCTTATATGGAGCTGACAACAGAATTCCATGTGATTCATTTCTGTAGGCTACTAAACCTGCTGTGGCAGATGTTTTATAATTCGAAACATTTCATATTATATACTCACCTTGTCCAGTATAGAAGTGTACAGCAACCAAAGAGGAAAGCCATCGGTATTACAATTTTCACCCAAAACAGAGAATCTATGAGAGGAAATGCACAAACAGAATGTACGATAATAACATTTACCATCGATCTAATGTGTTTTATGTGGCCTTCTTGCGTATTGCATGATGGGTTTGTGACCGACACTCACAGTCGGGGGAGGTTCTGAACCGGCGGTGTGTAGGAGGACCAGGGCCCACTGATGTACAGGCTTGTATGTAGTAGGTGTACTCTTTGTTCTCCATCAGACTGTTCACTGTGATGGTCTTCCTGTGTGGGTTGTCTACTGAAATGGTGTAGGCTGGAGACATAACATGGCAAAGTCAACAGAATATGTTGTTTGCCGACCCTGCTTGCGAAATGTCAATGCGTGCATGAAGAGGAACTGCTTTGTTTTCTGACCAAAAATCGCACACTGCCACTTGCAGACACTCTTTTCTAAGCACTCCTTACACTTAAAAAAACTGTGAACTGCCAATAACAATGACTTGCAAAGTCAGGGTTCTGGAACTTACTATGGTTCTGGTTGCTCCCTTGGCCATCCTGCACAGTCACAAGGTAACCTGTGATAAAACCAGGGTGCAGGGGATGATCTTCTGGAAAAGTCCATGTAATTATTGCAGAGGAAGATGTCACCACTGGAGAATCTTGTATTTTTGTGAACTGCGTAGGTTCTGTAAAAAAAAAAAAAATATTGCCAAAAAGAAACTTTGTAGTTCTATTTTCAGGACACTACAAAGCCCTAGTGGCCTCACTACAGTAACCTTAGTAGCAACTAGTTTGGTCTAGATGACCATCACATGGTCCCAAACTCAAACTGGGACATTGAAAATATTGAGTTTTCAAACATCAACATGACGTTGCCATTTAGGCCATGTTATTGAGCAATTTTTTCTGACTGGTCTGATGCAACATGTGCAGCGCTAGGCAGTGCAGAAGACAGGAAAGGTGCCTCTTCCTGTCAACGCTCACTCTGTTCTTGTAAGTAGCCAACGTGTGTGTCAATTAGGTGGTGTCCATCCACTCTGCAGCCGAACACGTTGAAGGTGTATCTGCGTCCACTGATAAACGCCCCTAGTAAACAGAAGTGGTTTGATATTAGTCTCTCCTACACAGAAACTGAGAGATAACTTCACTGCTACGAAGGATGGAGATATCACCTGCTCTGAGTGATAAGGAGGTGTTACTTTGGTGCACTGTTTCCCACCGAAGGTTGCTAGGGTTGCAAGGCAGTACTCCAGTCCCATTCTGACACCACTCTATTGTATACCCACACATAGCACTGGCATCCTCTATCCATAACAGCATAAACCCAGTCCCGGTACTGCCAACAATCCTCTTTACGATAACATTATTTTCTGTGGAGACACACGTAGGAAGAACAGGTAATGCACAGGGTGCATATGTGTGCATATACAGTACATGCAAACACTCGCACAAATGGATATGCACCAATATGTCCACACTGATTATCATCAATGTTAAACTGTAGCGCTAATGAATGTATTTTTCAGTACAAATAGTAGGACAGTCATTGAAGAACATGTCAGAGCCCACTATTCACTCACCAGAGCGTTCTGCAGGAGGGATGAGGATATGAGATGGAGCAGAGGTACCAGCTCTGGTAATGGCACGGACAGAAATATTACATCCTCGCTCATCGATTAAGAATTCAGTCTGATGAAGCCATGTGTTAGTGCACAACTTCTCCAGCTTGTTCTCCTGCTGCAGTTGAACTTCATATGACTTGACATCCAACTGTGTGCCACTGGCATACTGTATGATGAGACAAGGTTGTGCTTTCAAAGAAAAACCAGATTCCCTGAGAAGCAACACTCTTATTGTTATAGCAACATCATAATATTCCTTCATCCAATCAAATCAAATCAAATCAAATCAAATCAAATCAAACTTTATTTATACAGCGCATTTCATACCAAGAGGCAACAACATGTGCTTAGGGGGGGGGGGGGGGGGCACTATTGACTAATAGTCTTTCAGTGTCAGCCTGAGAGAGAAATGGTTGCACTTTAGCAATGTTTCTTAAGTGATATCACACTATGTGTTATTATTATCTTGAAGATATGATATGATATTCTTTTGTTCTGATCATTATCCTGCTCTGGTTGAAACTTACTGTCCTCCATGTTACAATAACACTGCGACCACTTGGAAGTGCTTGTATGCTCCTCCAGATGTCTACCAGGGGATCTGATGAAGGGCAAGAGTAGAAACTGGGTTTGTTAAGTTCAAGGTTCAAGATTGACGCATAATGCTTGTGAAATCCAATTCAGCTGAACTTACATGTGGTGAAGAACTGTGGGTCAGACCACTTTCCCCATCTTTTCCCAGAAACTGCACAGCGTACCTTTACAGAGTACTGTGTGCTGGGTTTTAAGTTTTTCAGTTGGCAAGCAAAGTGTAGCACTAAACCTACAATCTGTTCAATGTCCTGCAAAAAAGAACAAAGATCAGCTCACAGATACCTTACCCACAACATTAATAATGGCATTTAATGGCTTAGAAGAATGTAAAATGTCTCTTCACAATAAATACATACATGTGTAATTATTTACAAATTGACCAATTATGTTGTCAAAATTTGGCTGATAGAATTTTGATAATTTCCATGATAACTTGACGATGAGTACATGAATGGAAATAATACATACCATGACTGTTCCCTCAGGGTTCATTTGGACTTGGCAAATCACTAGAATCTTGGTAAAGTTCCCCTCAATAGTCCAAGACAAGCTAGCTTCAGTAACACCAGGCCTCATAGACAAACTCTTGGCAACTGGAAAAACTGGACACATTTGTCAAAATATTTACATATTCTAGGTAGGGCACTGTAAACATGAACACATTACAAATATTTGTACAGAATAGAACAGAATCAGTAACATTCAAGCATGTGGTTTGCTAGACAACAAACTAACCTCTGTCCAGTGCATTGAACCTGATGCTCTCCAATTTTTGCCCTAGAATGCTTGTTACCATCACAGTGACATTATACTCATGCAGGTGTGAGAAAACCAGAAAGCTACATGAGGATGTTTCACACCAGATGAGATCACGACCAGAGTTCCTTCACAAAGACACAGATGAAATAAGTAGTAAGCCAGATATCCCTTCAGGTCACAGGTATTTGTGGTTGTTGTTTAGTCAGATCAGATTCGACATTAACAACTGCATTTAATGACAGCAGTACATTTAAAGTACACCACTAAGCCATACATACAATTAAAGTTTAACTCACTTTACAAGCAGGGTATAGTTGTATGGTGCATGGTGCAAGTTAGGTAGTCTTCCAGGATCCCATTTACAACTCCAAAGTTTTAAATCCTCTGTCTCACAGCTCAGATTTCTTGGTTTCTGTGGAGGGACTGGTGATACATATCTTCATGAGTATAGCTTAAAACACTGAAAATATCATAATGTGCATATTAGGGCAGCCAAACTGTTGTAACAACTCCAGACATTATTGGCAAATCAAGAATACTAACATGAGACAAAGTTTGCAGTTATGTTCTCATCTTCGTTAGAATCAAGACACTGGAAGATGACCCCCAGGTCGGAGGTGATATTGAGATTGTCCACTGCAATGGCTTTGACCTGGCTACCGATGTTGATGAGGGGGTACTGCGTGTTGTTGAAGATTATGTTGATGACTTGGGCATCCCTTGGTGCCACACAACAGAAGTGAACTTCTGATCTCTCCTGGAGAACCTCCTCAGATGGAAACATCTGCGGCTCACGCCAGACTTGGTCTTGATATTCATGTACACCTGTAAAACAGAACCACACATACCACAAAACGTCTAGGAGATACACAGAGAACCATTGCAAAGCATCAGCAATTAATAAGATGCTGGAGAGATTGTGTGTAATACAGGCCAAGGGAATTATAGAACAGATATTGGTCTGTCATAACTGGTTCATTACAAGGATCATTTAGAAATAGCAATAGTTTTTCCCCATTGCTTTTCTTTTCTTACCTAAATGTGTTTTCCATTGGCTCCAGTTACCTACAAAAGTAGAGTTGTAGACAGTCCGCATCCTCACAGAGTGATCAGTGCATTGTAAAGGCAATTTCGATGTCCATGTCCAAGTGTGGAATGATTCTCCAAATTCTTGTGGTCTAATGCTTACATTTATCTAGAAAAAAAATCTGAAATATCAATTAAAAGTATAACCTACGTAATTATTTAAAATTATTTACTTACATGCTCTACTTACGCTTTCAATCACGTTTAAGGTATTTGTGCGGGTCACTTGAATTTCATAAGTAACATCTGGAACTGTGCTGTCTGCTGTCCAGTTTACCACAAGGCGTTGATGATCTTGTGGATACAATTGAAATTGAACTGGTACAGAGTCCACAAAATCTAAAAATAAAACAGGTTGATAAACAGCCTGTTGACATCTTGTACATATGAATAATACGTTTAGATTGCCTGTATGTGAACAAATAAGCAGGCAAACACGTACCAAATCCTCTGTTCCAGCCGTTTTCACAAGAGATTATAAGTAGTAGACTTATATGCCACAACGCCTGATCCATAGCACTTCTTTGGCCACTCAACAAAAAGTACACGGCAAATGACAAGACGTGAATGCAAAACTTGTTTTTCTCCTCCAGTAGCCCTGCTTGTCCATTAGATGGCATTCATAGTTGATGCATTTCCATCACTCCCATTAGATTACAATTACTTAATGTATTTGTTGTAATGTTGAAACATCCACAGGCTTGACTTGAACATGAGCACTTGGTCTCAGATCAGCGTAACTGTCCCCTACGCTTCCGCAAAATGTGAAATAAAAACAGGCCATCCACAGCATCCATTAATGATAAACCCACTGTAGCATCTACAGGTGAGTTTCAGCATTGCAGTTTTGCTCTGAAGAATATTAACAGTCATATCAAGTGAGCTATGAAAAATGATGGTGGAATAGCCATAGCTTGTCATAATAACTTTGGTCATTTAGGCCTAAGAGACACATTTTTCGGCACAGGCTGAAACCATTATCTGCTTTGGACAGCGCTGTAGGTTACAGCTATGCAGCTCACCCAGTACGTAGGGCGAAATCATGGATACGTTTTAAAAAACGGAAATGTTCTGTGATAAAAAGTCATCATCTTCTTATTTATCAAAAGTAAACAATATCCAGAACTGTCATATAGTGTTTGTCGAAGTTATTTTCTTGTTTACTCGGCCAAGATGCACGTTAACCCTCATGTGCTGCAGGCAACCGAAGAATCACCACAGCACCCAACCTTCACTAAAACAAATTCAGATGCTACTTAGTCTAACTATGGTGATGTATTTCGTTTGTATCTCTGTTTAACTGACACTGGAATAAAGAATAGCCTAATTAAAAATATATTAAATATTTTCGAAAATGTTTCATCGTATAAATATGTGAGTTTACGTATTTACTAGTGACTGTTGAACTCGTTTTTCCTTCTTATATGTTTTAAATAAATATTAATAATTTGATTGCTGGTAATGACGTAGCTATTTAGCACCACTTTGCACGAGAAAACTCCTTTAACATCCTAATGTGGCGAACTTGATAGCAATTGTTACTCTTTAATTTTTTCATATAGGCAGAGCTCACAAATAAAAGGCAGTCTTGTGTTCAGAGTGATCACAACCACTTGCAAATTATGTAAAATGGCTTCACATAGACGTTAAACAATCCTGAGAGAAATAACGGGACACCAATGGAGCAAGGACTTACTCTGATGCCAATGTAGTGAAAGAAGGGGGTGAAGTCACCTCTTGGCCTTCTCGAACACGTTTATTCAGTGATTGCCAGGGGGTTTAGTAACAACTCGACTTAAACATTTAGCATCCATTCCCACACAACACCATAACACTAATTAAAAGCATGGTTTTCACTGTGAGTGGGAATGAGGTAGCCTATGGGTGTGCGTGCGTAGCATTTTTGCTTGAAATGCCCATCCCCATATAACTTTTAAATGGCTAGTAGGGCTTGCACCACAACTACATGGCATTTAATTGTACGTGACTGGATGATGTCATTTTGAATAAATTGTGGTCAATACACGGGTGCGATCAATAAATGATTTAAAAATGGGTATAAAATACTGTATATTGTAAATTACTGTACGGTTTATAATCGGGGAAATACGGTAAACTTTGCTATACTGTCTCTTCTGTTTCCTGTGGAAAATTGAGCAGTGATGAGGACAAGGAGGCTGCAGCACTTCCTTCTCCATCTCCAGCCAGGGTGAAATGTAGAAAATCATGGTTATAATACAGTGGTGTGGTGAACATGAAGCAGTTTTGCAACAACACGTGTCATGAGGCCCATGTGCAGAGGTGAGTGTCTTGCATGAGGCCTGTGTGCAGAGATGAAGGTCAGGCCAGTCAGAGAGGCCTGGGTGCAGAGAGGCCTGTGTGCCAGGCAGAGAGGCCTGTGTGTAGGGATGAAGGTCAGGCCAAACAGAGAGGCCTATTTTCTCAAAACAAGATCACACAGTTTCCACAGGTGCAGGCTTTCAGAGACAGACAAATATTAATTAAAAGGTTTATGCATAAGGGGATGCGGAATTCATCAAAGAGCAGGTAGAAGTTCCCAAGAAAGAGCCCCTACATCATAACCGGGAGGGGTGAAACTACTGATAAGGACACAGCTGCTCGGCATCTTGAAAGATGTTTTGGCAATTAGTGAGCAGAATCTTCTGGTTGGTTCAATTTGGATAAGTTTGAGGCTTTAGATTGGAAAAGCATAGTGACCGAATATGCCCTTTAAATAGTTAGTGCGCTGGGTTTTTGACAGAGCTGCTCCATGGACCACCACTCTCGATTCGAATGAAATGTCTGCAAGATTGAATAAAACTTCAGTTCATCGCATTCGTTCTTCTGACTCTGATTGAGTATTAACTCTAAGATTTGAAGAGGTGGTTTTCGCTACAACAGAAAGCCCCAGGATATTTTTTTGCAGCACCCCTCATCTCACCACCTATGGGGGAATCAATGGTCCCCAGCCCATTCTACACAAAATATCACAACAGCTGGAGGGAACAAGGGCCAGGGAGTGAATTATTCCAGGTGTTGTGATGATCTGTTGGCTGGATTGAATCTAGTCCCTTGCTCTTGCTACACATAACATCACAGCACCCGGATTGAGTCTGGTCTCCAGCCCCTGCTACAGCAACACCAGTGATGAGGGGTAATTCAAACTACTGCCCTGGGCCTCTGCCTTTATTTTAAACACTTTTGTTGCTTTTTGTACACACACACTATCAGCAGTTGGAGGCACTGAGTGATCCCTAGCCCCTGCTATTAATATCACGGCACCTAGATTAAGTCTGTTTCCTGGCTCCTGCTGCACAGAACATCACTTGGATTGAGTGGTCTCCAGCCCCCGTCACACACAATACAATGACTGGACTTGAAACCACTTTTTTTTCCCCTGTGTATATATACATACATACACACACGCCACAGCACCTGGAGGTAGTCAGTGGTTCCCAGTCCCTGCCGTAAAAAAAATCTATTTTATTTATTGTAATAAAACTTGAAATATGACATGTGTCTTGGTTGTGTCTAATCATTAAAAACATTTTTATGTAGAGTGTACATTACTAATCATTTTTCAATAGCAGTAATGCCTGAAGTAGTAACTCAATCTTTAAGGACTTTGTTTTAAGTCAGAATGACAGTAAAACTATATAGTTAAGTTGTAGATGGCAGAAGGACCAAACAGAAGGTAAGCAGCTCCTGCTCACTCGGGTATTGGCCGAGTGTGTAGCAAAGGGTATTTTATTGTCTGGGAGGCAAAGGTTTTCACTGTGAGTGGGAATGAGGTAGCCTATGGGTGTGTGTGTGCGTACATGCGAGAAGAGGGTGTATCATTTTTGCTTGAAATGCCTATCCCATATAAATCCCATTTTAAATGGCTAGTAGTGCTTGCACCACAACCACATGGCATTTAATTTTACATGACTGGATGATGTAATTTTGAATAAACTGGACAATACACGGGTGCGGTCAATAAATGTTTTAAAATGGGTATAAAATACTGTAATGCGGTTTATAATCGGGGAAATACGGTAAGCTATGCTATACTGTCTTCTGTTTCCTGTAGAAGATTGAGCAGTGATGAGGACAAGGAGGCTGCAGCACTTCCTTTTCCATCTCCAGCCTGGGAGAAAACCCCAGGATATTTTTTTGCAGCACCCCTCATCTCACCACCTATGGGGGAATCAATGGTCCCCAGACCTTTCTACACAGAACATCACAACAGCTGGAGGGAGCAAGGGCCAGGGAGTGACTTATTCCAGGTGCTGTGATGATATATATATCTTAACTTATCTATATAGTTAAGTTGTAGTTGACCAAACTGAAGGTAAGCAGCTCCTGCTCACTCAGGGTTCTGGTATTGGGCCGAGTGTGTGGCAAAGGGTATTTTATTGTCTGGGAAGCAGTCCGATTAATTAGCCGCCTCTCAGCAGTCAGCCTGTTTCGTATTGGTTGTCAGCCATTTTGAGGCTTTTCATACTTATGAGTTAATCCATGTTCACCAACTATAAAAAATATCCCACACCATCTACCCAAACTCAATGGCATCTCAAGAACATCCAACAATAGTACTTAAAATCTATGTGTAATTATCAACCAAGACCTCCTTGACTCACACATAAAACAGATCTCAAAGACATACTTTTTTCATCTACGCAATATTGCCAAAATCAGAAATCCTTCCAAGATGCAGAAAAACGAAACCACAACTAGACTACTGCAATGCTCTTCTGTCCAGATGTAGCACAACTCAATAAAGAGCCTCCAACTAATATTGAACATTTCCTTGTCCCTGTCGCTATTGTGCTTGCTTTAGGGGGGTTTATGCCCTGGGCTCTGTACAATGGATGGAGTGGTGCCACCTAAAAATCTAGGAATAGCCAATAAATATCTTGTCATGAAAAGGTTCAAACTTCACAAAAATGTACACCCTGCACTACTACCACATTCTATGGGCTCACTCAACAAAATGCCCGTCAACAGCCAATCAAAATTCAGCAGCATTTGGAAGCAATTGTTTTTTTTTTTTTTCAATTTTAAACAAATCAGATCTGGTATACAGTATCTTAAAAATGAATGCTGTCTTTATAATCCTAAACCGTAACATTTACAATTTATACAAACATTATTTAATCTGTTGTGGTCAAAACATTAAACCTTCTGGGTAGCGAGCACATTATCGTTGGACCCCGATGATCGCTGCTTGCGGCTATTTTTAAGCTTATTTAAACGTATTATATTGATATTATTATGATAGTGTGCATCCCTGTCCTGTTGTAAATGTCCATACTGTTACGCCTGTAGCACTGGGACTGGTGCAAAGTCCTACGCATCCGCCATAGGCTATGCCGCCTGACACTTTATGACAGTGGGCCTAACTGGCAAAAATAAATATTGGAAATTAAAGTAATTTAGCCGAGACTCTGTATACCGCTTAAAACAGACCCTTTAACAACAGACTACTCTTATCCAATATAATGAACGATTATGGTCCACGGACCTAGCATGGGATAACGGGATATCATTGTATTTCATACCGGCTAATACCAGTTGGCTCATTTTACTCGAAGCCACAACGCGTCGGAGCTCGGTCCCACCCTCCACTCCGCCTGCTCTTCCTATGCTCCCAGTTCTGGGAATTCTGTTAGAGGGACTGAAGTGTTGGTTGAGCGTATCATGTGCGCAACTGAAAAATACAGCTTAGTTAACCCATCTCGGATACCTAAAACATGCTATGTGGATGACATTCGGTCATAAATCTTGGCATAAGGATACTCACGATCATACTAACAGGTAAGCACGAAGCTTGTCGCTAATTTATGAAGCCTAAATAGCCTGCTAACGTTAGCCACTTAGCCCACTCGTAGGGAGTGATGATCAGCAAGCAAGATAGCCTAGCAGATTTGCTACATAACAGTACATCCATTGTAACATTTCGCTACTGTTGCGTCAATGTAGTGCTTGGTAGCAAGCTGGCTAACTATTACCAAGAACTGAAATTACTTATTTTTAACAGTCAATATTTTTGGCCAATATTATCACAGCACATAAACCTGAAACTTGAACAGTAGAGTAGCTAGTTGTGGGAAAGCAATGGTGCGTTCTTACATTGAGTATCCTGTCCTGCGTGCTTGATGTTGTTGGGAGCTTGACATGGCTGTTGTTTCATGTGTTCGTCGGCTCAGTTACACCAGGTTACACCTTCATCATGGTTAGCTAGCAGCAAACATGTTTTGGGGTGTTATTCTGTCAAGCACAAAACAATGGTTTAAAACGAAAAATACACAGAAATCGGCAGGCTGTTGCTTCATAAAATAGCCCAGTAGAATATTGAGTTGCTAGAGCTTACATAAAATGATGCAAAAAAAGCAACAAACGAAACCATAACGCTACGCAGTTATTACTTACCACGAAATCGGTTCCAATATGTTGTCTGTAATTATACAATGTCTTAGAATGACGGTACACTGAAACCCTTTGGAGAGCTACGTGAAATAAGATGGACAATTAAAAATGTCCATCTAAATATCTTTGCAACTCTTTGCACATTCAAGTTTTTTTTCAGTGTGGTGCACTAGAGTGCAGAGAACAGATTGAATCTGTAAATGACAACTGTGGCAGTTAGGCCTATCTACTACTCACCGAAAAGGCTGTTAGTTAGCTTCTCATGGAGAGGTTCGGACCTTTTCGAAAAGCATATCAGAATATTATTGTCTCCTTAGCTTTTAGTTCTTCAGCAGAACATCTTGACATTTTAAATATGAAGAAGTAAAAAAAAAAGTACCCTTCCTCCTGCCCTTTTCTATTTAATTTTTTTTGCCCAGATAGCTGTGCTTTTCTGACTTTTCTCTTTCACTTTCACTCAGGCTCAAAATGTACGCTATTTGATCTTGAAATCTGCTGCTTGGAGTAAAACAATTGAACAGAAGTCTAAAAAAAGCTGAATGTGTTGACACTGGGTCTTGAATAAAGTTTATGATTGAAAAGGTGATATGTCAGACCTGCAATTGAATATTATTGGACAAATCTGTTTGGTCTTTTGTGGCTGCGGGACCCTAGCAGCCCACTGTGTGATCCTGTGTGCAAATTGTGTTTCCCAAAAATGAGATAGAAAAGTAATGCGTCACTCAAAATGTAGAGAACTGCAAGAATATCCCACTCGATTTACTAATGTAAATTTACCCTGAGTAAAGTATTGACTATGAATCTTGTGTCCATTGCCGTAAATGGACAGCTACCATGTAAATATTTAATGACTGCACAGAAGCCCTCTGCAGAGAGGGACACAGTGGCTCTCCTTAAATGCCATTTTTACTCCTCTCAGCTCATCCGCTCCCCTCAAACAGAAACACACACACACACACACAAGTTTGCAGATGAGCAACTGGCTTAAAATACATGTGAATATGCAGACATGCAGTGTGTACACACACACAGATGCATGTTCAAATTACTAAACACAAGTTCCCTTCAAAAACCTCACTTGGTTGTGAGGCCAAGGAGGAGTCCTTGGGGGAAAGAAAATGAAGCTTTTTATCGGAAAGCTGGGGTTTGAATGTTTTGTCGGTTTCTCCTGAGGCTTTTGTGTGAATGTGCACTTGTACAAGTGAGCACTGCTCACACACTGTTGAATAACTCAAACAACAGGTGCACTCAAAATGGCCGATTAGTTCAAAGCTGCAGCACTATTTAGACTGTTGGATATTCTATCTGCTGTCACAACTCCAAGGCTTGTAGAACATGTGGCCATTTCTGTTTTTCAACAGACACTCACACACACACTCGAAAACATACGCACACAGACGTTCACATACACACTATTCATTTAAAAAACCACACTCTGCTGTGACTTTTCTAAAGCCAAGAGAACGCAGAGAGGAAAATTGCAGCCTTGTTCGCTCTGCATGAAGAACAGCGGGCTGGGCAGGATGGAAAGTAAAAAAATCTGCTTCACTGACTGTCTTGGGAGGTCATAGAATGACCACAGTCGGAGCGAAATGCAGTCCTTCAGACCCACAATCAATTGACCATACTGGACAATGTTTTTTATGATGGCTTCATTCCCTCAGTAACTTTGGGTTAGGGTTGGGTAGTGTCAGATGGAAAGAAACTGTCAAGAGCACCAGATGGCATTCAGGTGTACACATTCACAAGAATGTAGGCCTAAGAGTAGGCTGTGTTTATAGGAATTACTGTGTCTAATGTCTGAATGTCTGATAAATAAGTAGTGCATTGCTCCCTTTAACAGTTGTGGGGATAATGAACCTAATCATCTGTGAATGTAGAAGTGAAGGTCAGCTGAAAGGATATCAACATTAGCCTTGCTCAAAAGTGTCAACATCAGTAGCTGTCCTAACTGTGGCCTTCAGTAATCAAGCAAAATAATAACAAACCTTATGTGTCAGGTTTAGGCGTGTTAGAGAGGTATGCATGAAAACTGGACTGTTCTGGCCCTGACTCAGCCTAAAAGTGAAAGTGAACTTTTAGGGCCTTTCCCTTTCTTTATAACTGTTTTTCTTTACCCCTAAAGGACTTTGGATCCAGGATCACTGTTCCGAGGAAATGTGTGTGGTTTTTTCAGTTCTCTGAAAGAGGTTAGAATCACGCTGTGTGTTTCGGACAGCAGTATCCTTCCCTTAGTACTCCCTGAGAATTTCCTTTACTCCCTGCTGCTAGTGTGGTTTTTGACCCAGGTATCAGAGAAACTTTTGTCTCTCTGGGCTTTAGGTGGGAGCGTGGGTGGACTGGACTCCCTTATAAGCATTCCTATTTCCTGTTTTACACCCCCTGCCTGCTGCCCCAGATATACAACCCCTTCATGTTTCATTCGAATTCTTGATTTTTTTTCAGGTACTGAAACCCCAACTAATGTTGTCCTCTTCCGTTAAAATCATCTCTTGAGTGGTGTTTTCAAAGCTTTAATGATATAGGAGACAGAAGGTTTATTTTCTGTGAGAATATTTTCTTGTGAATCTTTGGGACTTGAATTTTCATGACTCAAAGTAACCTGCTGGACTGAAGTGCTGGGAAATAACTCATCCCCTGCACATGGTGGGTGTCTCCATCTGTTGTTTTTGTAAGAGCTTCAGGAACAGTTTGCACATGCATATTGATATGTCTTCAAATCAAAATTCACACGGTAAAGGGACCGTTGCAATTCTGGAAAATGAAATATAAGAATGCAATGAAACATGACTGAGTAGTAACAAACAGCAACATCAAATAAATTATTGGCACCCCCCCCCAACTGCATTTTTGCAATCAGGCTTGGCATCAGGACTGTGGGTGTTTTCAGTGAAGCACAACTGTGATGTTGACATGCTGGAACTGGCCTGAAGGCAGCTTGGCCTCAGCTTATCAGCTACTAAATTGATGCATACTCATACACAGAAGGACCCTAACAGGGCTTGAAGTCACAGCTAGACCCTGAGAGCGGAGTATTGTTTGAAATAGGCTGGTCAAGAAGCAAGTTACAGTAAAGCAACTGATCAAGGATTCTTTTTCCCCCCTTCTTTTCCTCCTCACAAGCAGTGGTCACATAGACAGACTGAAGCCCAACCCAGTTAAATTAGATGCTCGTGGCAGACCTGTGTGCATTCCAGTCACTTTCTCATGATCTGTCCTTTCATGATTCATTCTATTTCTTACCATAGGAGGAAACGGTTCTTACGGGGGGGGGGGAATCTCTGATGCTGCTTTTTAACCGTCACCTACACAAGCTTCCCAGCATGTATTCCACGCTGCTCTGCGTCCTGTGTCTGATCTTCACAGTCAGTCCTAGTCTGTGTCAAGACGGTAAGTAATAATGAATAACCAGTAAGTGTAAGCCAGTGTTATAATATCAGTTGTGTGTTTATGTATTTAGTTATGTTTCCATGTTGTAAATGCCTATCAATCTGTTAAACTGTAAATATTGCCGTGCAATACTGATTGAAATATGTATAAGTATAGCTTACTTCTTGATTAGTTGAATTGTTAGGCAAAGCAACAAAATGAAAGACAGAAAGTGGTATTTTTATGTTGATTTCCATGGTAGCGCCAATGCTGTATTTCTTGATTCAACCCGAGTTAGCTGGATGTAGTCACAGAGTGGGCAAGGAACTCTATCTGAAGCCGACTGTCGGAAGGAATCCACTTAATCTGAATGACAACTTAGGCAAAGTGTTCAGTAGAACAACAATGTCTCAGCAACATGATGCTCACGGAAGTTTACAATACGCTTACTAATAGAACAATGCAACTATTTAAAGGACTACAGAATGAACATAAAATGAAATAAAAGATTATCCACAGGAGCGTGGACAATAGATATTTGATCTTTGGGTGGTTTTGTCACTAGACCATTTGGTGATTCAGGGTGATTCAGTTGCAACTATTAAAATAATATATAAAATCCACTAATATTCTTAAAAAACTGAACCACACCATTGTGTGAAATTGGAGTCAAGAGCCTAGTTTGAAATACATTTAGCACAGAAGAGATTGTAACAGAGTCGGAGAAAAAGGCCACTTGTTTATTTAATTTCGATTTGTCCTTTCAGATTCCCCACTTGACGTCCCTCAACAGATCAGGCTAGATAAAGACTTTGAAGCTCAGAGGTTGGCCGTCACGTGGCATGGTAACCTTGGGTCTGTCTTCGACATTGAGATCTACCGCACTGAGTTCATGGACATTGTTTTTAATGTAAGTATTAGAAAATGATTTTAAATGTGTCCCTTTGTATACATTCATGCATTGAACACTTTGCAAACTCTTCACCAAGGTATGTAATATAACTTATAATAGTTATAGAAAGTATTTTGCAGAACTATATGCTAGGACATATTTTTTTCAGTGGGTCCAGTGGGTTTGTGGTATGGTTAACTATGAATTGTATGTTAGGTGCTGTTGCGAGAACATGGTTGCTAAGCTGAGGCAAACAGGTTTCTGAACTCACTGAACATGGCTGTTTTGTCTGCTCTTCTTGTGTCTATTTATAATAAGGTGCCACTTGACACACAGAGCCACCTTGCAAAGGTGCATCCATCCTAGATGTGCCCGCCCTGCCACACCTAATAGGTTTCGAAACAGATTTTTTTCCACCACTCCTTTGTTTGTGTTTTAACGTATGACAAGCAGTGGGTTGACAAGGTCTTAATTATTGGGTGTAAAAAAAGAGCAGGTACATGTCACTCAGCTTCAGTTGTGCTGCAGGCTAATGTGTTCTGCACCTCCATCATACATTCCTTTGTCTGTCATGAATCTCTTGAGGTGGTAAGGGATGGGTTCACCCGCGCACCTCCCCAGCTCAGTGGTGGGAAAAAGGCCAACGCCAAAACTGGAGTTTCTATAGATCATCTTGTGCTAGATGAGGGCATTTTCTTATTAACTTCCTGTAATTCCATATCAACTATTATAATACGGGTAGATGAAATCAAGCATTCTGATTGGTTGAAAGGAGGTCACGGGGTGTACTGTATTGAGCCATAATGTACTGTACAGCTGTTTACATTTACCTGAGCGTTCCATATCAGTGCGCACTCGAAATATATTACCTTAGTTAGAAAAAAAATGGCGGACCAAATCTCCGTAGATCATCGTATTTGTACCTAAACGTTTTAAGTTTTCCTTTTTTTTGCTTAGATTTTTAGAAAGTTACCGAGAAATAGACACTGTACAATATAAAAACCCCATTATTGTAACTGAAAAATACGTCTAAGAGGATTTGCGCGGTATATTGCCACCTATAAAAGGTTAGCATGCTACTAGCCGTTAGCGATTAGCAATTCCTCTGTGTTTTTGCAAAGCATCTGCCCCCATCATTTACATTTATCTAGTACATAATCCATCCCCATAAACCGGATATTTCAAGAGTAGAGATGCCTTCCAATATGCAGTTGCAGGATGGGTGAACGACACCAAGATATGGCATTTGGAGACAAAAACAATATGTATGAGATCTTATCAAAGCTAACTGTTCCTGAGCAAGCAAGAGTGCCAATATGGGCTAACGAGTTGTAGCCAAATCCCAAAGGGCTAAACAGCTCGCTAGTTATTAGCACTCTAGCTTGCTCAGGAGAGTTTAGCTCTAATAAGACACAGCAATTATTCACGATTGTATCAATTGTATATCTAGGTTTTCTCTGGCGACTGTCGCATCCATCAGCACAACATATGCCAGTTTTTTTAGGGCAGTTTTAACTTTCTGTGGGTTGTGACCGTAAACAGGTCGCTAGCTATTACCACTTTAGCTTGCTCAGGAGAGTATAGGCTAACAAACGTGATGTTCCCAATGCTGTTTGTCTGTTGCATAGCGACAGCCACACATTTGGGGACTATTTTCTATAGTCTAGGCTACTGAAATGCGATACACAACGTTTGGTGGCTATTACAACTATTTTGTGCTTACTATTTAGTTACTATTTATAATGTTGCTGGCAGCCGTATTATAAAAGCAATAAGGTACTCGAGGCAGTACTGTATCGTCAATAATGTACTGTGCAAGGGTTTGCCGGCCCTCCGCTTTGCGTCGGGCCTAACAACACCCTTGAACAGTACATTATTGACGATACAGTACTGCCTCTCGTACCTTATTGCTTAAGTAAGCTACACGTATATTTGAATAACTCTACAATACTTGAATGCGCTCTTCCTATCTTATCAACTATTCATTTTGTGTGCATCATGTATAAACCATCTCATGTTTCTATCGCAACCTCTCTACCCGGCCGGCTCCAAGCAGATGAGGCCCCCCCCCCCCCCTCGTGCTCATGAACTGAGGTTCTCATGAGGGTTTCCTCCTACTCCAGGGAGTTTTTCCTTGCTCCTGTCGCCTTTGTGCTTGCTCCAGGGGGGTCCAGGCCTCTCTGTAAAAATGTTACTGTTTTGGGTGCTATATAAAGAAAATTGAATTGAATTGAATAAAGGAGCTGGCTGCACACCCACTGATTTAACTTGTGCCTGTGTTTAGACTTTCAGGGAATGTATCCTTTTTGCTGACGGTTTTCCGCTTGTCCCCCCCCCCCCCTAATGTTTTCCTGTGCTGTGTTCACAGGAGACAGTGGAGCTGAGCACTGGGAAAAACGCTGGGGATTGCCACTGGAACTGGACCTCCACGGTGCCTCTAGAATGCACCTCCCATTCGGTCAGGATCCGCTCCCGAGACCTGCTCCGAGTCAGCGAGTGGAGCCCTTTGCAGACCACTGAGGGTAGACATCAGACAGCACTTTCCAAAAATGTCCCATATATTCCTATAGAGAAAATAATGATGTAAAATTTTGAACTAAATGTAGACAATCAGTCCAGATGAATCGATGCTAAAATAAGGTATTTTGATAGTAGAGTGTATTGCGATGTCGCACTACCCTACCTTCTACACTTTACAAAAATATTAAAACCTTAAAAAAAAATATATTAAAAAGTCTTTTTGCGTTCATCACTAAGCACAGGATCCTGACCCCTCTGTCTGCCAGTGTGTACAAATGCAAAAATCCATTCATTCAAATTTGTTTTCTGTCTTTTTAGGGAGTGACTTCCCAGACAACACAGGGGCCAAGATGTATCCAGTTGACAAGGTGGTCCTCGCTGGAACCAACACCACTTTCTGCTGTATCCTGGGTGAAGGGCAGGTTCTGCAGGAGATCCTCTACATGAAGAGTGTCATGAAGGAGGTCAGGCTGAGCAGGAGGACATACGCGGTCACTCAGACCCTTCAGCCGCCCTCCAACATCTCCGGGACAAACGTCTTCTGCGTGGATGAAACAAATGTCGCTGTGGACGGTGCTGTCATATTTGTTGGATGTAAGCACGTTTTACCTTTTGGGGGGGGGATTGCGATAAGTCATTTTTCCTATCTAGGATTTCAAAGACCAAACATGGATTGGAGTTGTTTTGTCTGTATTTCCTGGTGTTTACCAGTCAATGATATACACCTATCCTGTAGCCCTTTATTTTAAGTCTCAAGCTAAGAGCGTTCCCAGACACACTTCATATCTCAGTGAAACTGATATGCTGAAAATCTGCTTTCCATCATCAATGTCACAAATGCCATATATAGGCTATTGGCAGTCAGAGCCACTGGGGTAGGATTATTATTTTTAGTTTGCTTTTGTAAAAGGATGGCTGCCAGCAGTGGTCTGTTTATGCATGTTTACCTGACCACGGTTGGCTTACAGCCAAACCACACTGAACACGCCCGATCTCGGAAGCTAACCAGTGCTGGGCCTGGTTAGTACTTGGATGGGAGACCAACTGGGAATACCAGGTGCTACCAGCTGGGTGGGCCAATCCCTCGCTGGATTTACTGGATAACTGAAACATCGAGAAAAAGTGGATACCAATTCCGGTGGAAACTCGCTATCGATAGCCTATGCTCCACTATGGAGTGAGAAGGCGAACAACCTGACCATGGTTACTATAAACATCACATGTTTTTTGGAGCTTTCATAATATTTGGATATGTAACTTTGTGCAGACCCACCTGGTGATGACGACCTGATCTGTGAAACGCAGGACCTGGTCTCTGCGGTGTGTCAGTGGAAAGAAGGCCGCTCTACTCACCTGTGGGGCAGACGGGACACACGCTACACCCTGAACGGAAGGTTTGGGAACTTCCTCCACACTCCTCTTATGGTCATCCGATAAGCCATTTCTTCTAGACAGAACCAACCTGAACTCTTGAACCTGAAAAAGTGTTAGTTATGTATGTTAGTAGTGTGTAAATACAAACTCAGCCAGGTAGAATTCATGTATTGGTTTTCTCTGTGAATATGTAGTCGTGGTCGTATGTTAACACTGCATCTTGGATAATCCTCTAGGCTGTTTATTCATGGGTTTTGGCTTGTTTTTTCTTTCAGAGACTGTAAAATTGTCAAGAGAGCCAAGAAATGCGGCTGGGAGCAGTGGGAGAGTAACTGGACCCTTGTTGCCAAAAACCCCTTAGGAATGAGAGAGATCAGAGACTCAGCACCACTCAGCCAGAGAGGTACTGTTTCCTGAGGGCAATCATTACATCTGTGGGTGTGTAAGAATTAAGAGGGAAATGAAATGGGGACATTCAATTCAATTCAATTCAATTCAATTCAATTCAATTCAATGTCTCTTGCAGTGCATCCTGTGGCTCCTGAGAGTTTAAAAGTCTTGGTGAGAAATCCTCGGAATGCCACTTTACAGTGGTCTTGGCGATATCAGGGATATGAGGCTTTCCCCTTGATATGCCAGGTCAATGTTGCATCTAATGGAATCTCAGTCACAGTAAGTTGGCAAATCTTACTATTTGCTGTCTTCCTCATTTGTCACACATAGATTTATGTGCTAGTTCATTTTGATTCATCTTATTTGCTTTGCTTTGCTTCTATTTGCTTTCTAAACCATCATGAACACAACAAAGCTTGAAAAGCTTTAATGTCTGTGGTAAGTTCATCCTGGGGGATACTACTTACTAACACTACTCTTCCCTGTTCCCGTCCCAACCAGCGTAACTACTCAGGAGCAGGACTGTCCCTGGTCTTGCTGGAGGATTTGTGGCCCTATGAAACCTACAGGGCACGTGTCCGCTGTGGATCCAAAAACTATTTCTGGAAGTGGGGCGACTGGAGTTCGGAGAGCAGCTTCCGGACCAAAATGGACAGTGAGTCGTTAGGTTTTCGATAGGCTTATATAGGCTTATTATATATTGATTTTCTGTGGGTTTCAGATTACTAAGACAGTGCGTACTAAAAGCATTGCGCTTTCACTTACAGGGCCGGAGACACCAGATATGTGGATATGGATGGGGAGTGACAAATCCGGTCGAGTCCTATGGAAAGTAAGGAATTAGTCTGTAATCACTGTCCTCTCAGTTTAATACAGAACCGTCACACTTGATACAGAATTGATGCACAATACACGATAGACACAGGCCTCATGCAGCAACATTCTCTTAAATTTCTCTTATATTTTCTCATCATTTTCTGTTAAGAGAAGTCAACTCCAGGTGCACCAAAACGTTTTTAACCATTCAAATCTGCTCTTAGCCTAGTATGCCGAATGATGAATCCCACTTGATCATAAATTTGAGGCTCGTGGCTGATTGTTTGTTACTAGCATAGATAATGCCACTGAAACACTATATAAGGGCAGGTGTTGTGCAGTCTGCAAATACTCTGGCACATGCCCAAGAATTAGAGAACACATTCTCTGCGTAAGACCTGGATGGCCAAAGCATCTAATAGCAGTATGTAAGCCATTCAAAAGCTGAATGCACGCAATATCATCCAAGGGGTTTTATAGACTTAATTCAGATCAATGGACCAATAGTATTTCTTTAGCCTACGACATGTAATAATCCAATCATTTGAATTACTCTAAAACATATAATAATCTAAATTTGATTATATGATATTCATGCGTTTGTTTTTTTTATGTTCCTCAAATTTAAAACTTATGTTTCCTTGCGTTGGACTAACAATTTGTGTACTGTGGAGATGAGATGTTTTTTTCATATCCTGGTAAGAGTGCTTTCAACCACTAAAGAGCAAAAATAAGAAAACATTGGTAAATTGCAGAAATCAATGGGTACTAACAAAATAAGAACAAACCGTGGATACCAACAAAAATAAGAGGAATAAGAAGAATGTATAATGCTTCCTACTTGAGGCCTAATGATTTGTTATCTATAAGAGCACAATCAGGAATCCACAAGTATCTAACACATTGTTTTACCTTACAACATCAAATGGCTAAACATTCAAAGGCGGTATGTAACTTTTCAACATTTCATCCCCAAAGCCTCTATCTAAGACCGAAAGCCACGGCGACTTCATTCGTTACGACGTTACTCAAGGAAGTGCGTCAGATGAAGGGTTGCAGCGCCTGGAAGTGCCAGCGAGCCAACTCAGTGTTCCCCTCAGCCTGCAGGACAACACCAGCGAACCGTTTGTCACGCTCCTCGCCCGCAACTCCAAATGGGCTTCTCATACCTCCCAACTTCTGGTCCCCAAATACTTGGCAGGTAGGATAATATCTCCTGGTCTCCTGTAAAAGATACTGCTCTTTTTTTCTGCAAGCTGTTGAATTGCTGGGGTTGCTCAAATGATACCACACCTATGCTGAAATATCAACAATACATAAGAAACAAACCTGTTTTTTTTCCGAATCTGTTGAAAGCAATTGTGCATGCAACTGAAATTATAACCCCTGAGTGGGCAGTTAAGCACGTCAACAGTACCTGAATGGTTACCACAACACACGCCTCTTGTTTTCTTCAGATGTAGATGTTACTGGGTCTGAGATCTCCAGTAGTGATGGAGGTTTTGACATGTCCTGGCTTGCCTCTGCAAATGCAAGTCGTGGGTATGCGGTGGAATGGTTCAACACCTCCTGCGGTCAGTACTGTAGTGTGGACTGGCTGAAAGTTCCAGAAGCTACTACGAGTGCCAGGATTGAGTCACGTGAGTCTTAAGCAGCAGGCCACCCATGGTCATTTTCTGAAATTTCAATGGAATGAGTGGTTTCTTTTATAATGTCTCACACACGTACCCTTTATCTGTCTCTCCCTCTCAGGTGGCCTTGAGGCAGGAGTGAGATACACCATCTCTGTGTATGCCCTCTCTGATGAGGCTCCACAGTTGTTGGAGAGAAGGCATGGCTATCTTGAGGAAATGGGTAAGAACTAAGGAGACATTACTACCCAGACAAGCCACTGCCCCATAGCCAACCCACAGTCTCATTATGATCTTCGAGGCACCTACTCCCATTCCTGCCATCCTAATGTAATGTTGGGATCTGAGATTGGTGGTTTGGGGTTGTATGACTCACTTATGTTGTTTTTCTTATAGTTTCTGCTGAACCTGTTCCATCCCTGGAGGCAAGTCAGTACGAATCCAGCGTGTTGCTCTCCTGGCAGGAGATCCCGCTGCAAAGCCAGAGGGGATTTGTACAGGGATACAATGTTTATCTTGCCAATATCTCCAAATACACCCTCTTAGGTAAGAAGAAACCCAGTGAGGTTTTCGGGTTGAAATCACATGAGTCATGTCCAATCATGCACTCAGACTTGGTGTTATCATAAGAGGTATTGTAATGTGTGTATTGTTTTCCTCCTTTCCCTAGCCAACATCACAGATCCCAGTGTAAGGAACTACACCATCAGGAAGCTTGGACTTGGCACGTACAAGTTTACTGTCAGGGCCTACACCTCAGCAGGGGAGGATGGCGGCTCTACAGTCTCCATTAAGTTGGAGCCTTACGGTACGTTTTGATAAGCTTTGTCAGATAATGATGCATGTTGTTCAGAAGATTTGAAGAATGAATGAGTGGGTAAATCCTCATCTTGTTTTCTTGTATTCTCTAGCTGATCTCCTCCTGTTTGAGATACTTATCGCTCTGGCAGCCATGAGTGGCTTTTTCATCCTGGTTACCGCTGTGTGCTACAGGAAAAGACAATGGTACCACTTATCACTTAACCGACATGTTGGCTTGAATGCATTAAAAATTAGTTGGTGTTAGTATAGTGGAGTATGTGCTTCTTTTAAAAAATGTACCTGATTGTTTTTTTATTTTACCTCCTTTGTCACAGGGTGAAGAAGGCCTTCTATCCAGAAATACCTGAGCCCAAGCTTCCAGGGCAGTGGAGCACATCCCAGGTAAGCTCATTTCAGCCTTGTTTTTCTTTGGCATTAGATGAAGTAACTTAAAAATAGATTAAAAACGAATCAAACTTTTTTGTTAATAAAATATCTCATTCAAGGAAACGAAATTAAAAGAACACACACAGAATACAATACAAACATCTTTTTCAAAGTGTTTAAAATGTAGACTGAAATCATGGTTACTACTCCTTTTGATTTTAAAATGATTGATTTCCCTCACAGGCCACACTGGACGTGAAGCCCTCTCCTCACAGCATGGTGCACATCGTGGAGAACCCACAGTGGGACTCCAGCAAAGAGGGCCTGGTGCCGGTGTCCGAGGAGGACGAGGATGGCGACGAGTCGGGCAGCGAGCCCACCGACACGGACTCAGATGAGCCGGGTCTGCTCCGCTACTACAACCATGTGATGGGAGACAGTGGCCAGGCCCCACGCCTCCCCATCGACTCTTCCTCCAGCTCCGTGGGCTCGGCCGACACCGATGTCACCTACACGGGCATCCAGACCTCCCCCTGTGCCCTGGAGGTGCCAGCCCAGGTGGAAGCTCAGGCCGCAGGGGGGTACCGACCCCAGGCCCAGGTAGTGCAGCAGCAGCAGCAGCAGCAGCAGCCGGGTCAGTCAGATGCCGAGCCCAAAGCCGGAGCTCCTTCCCCGGCCTCGTTCGGAGGCTACAAGCCTCAGTGCACCTGGAGGCCGGACTCCCCAGATGCAAATGGCTTTGATTGTTCGGTGGGCAGCCCCACTTCAGTCAACTCCTCCCAGTTTCTGATCCCAGACGTCTCGTCGGAGGACTCCAGGAACGCTGTGTCCTCGACCACGTGGATTCCGAGCTTCATGTCGGGCAAGCCCTGAAGCCAGCTCTCGTTTTCACACTGGTTTTTCCAAAGTGTTCTGACCCAAAAGACTGAAGGGCTGTTCCATTGAGCTTTGTTTGGGAGTTTGAAATTCACCTAAGCATGTACTAACACTAATTATGTTATACACTACTCACAGATGTTTTTGTTTTTGAGCAGCTCAATGAGAATCTACCTGTACTACTGAGACGACAAAGACATTGCGGACTAAGAGGATGCCAAGTATAGAGACACTTCTTGGTGAACATCTTAGACATGCTAAGTGTTACATTTGAATCAAGTATCAAGTGTTGTTTATGTAATATATGTGTGTTAGCCTGTATGTGTGTGTGTGTGTGTGTGTGTGTGTGTGTCTGTCAATGAGAGTCTATGTTCATATTTTAATAAGCTGAAAAAAAAACACTACAAATATTTTGGTCAACATAAATATGCTGTACTATGAGATGAAAACACACTACATTTGGACACGTTTTTGTGTTCTACAGTAATTTTCTAATAGTCATACTCTTGGAAGCTTACCGTTCAACACCGTATCTCACATTATGCCTTTAATTGTTATGCTGCCAACAAAATGCACTTATGTAACAGTCCTTTTGTGTTGTACCAGTCACACAAAAAACTATCCACTTTGTGGATTCCACTGGTGTTAAGAAAGGGATTGGTTTTGGGAAGACAAAACTTCCAAAGACTTGTAATAGACAGGTCCAAAGATTGTGGAACAAATTGGTGAAACAAAGTTATTGATCTGGTCACAGTAGATGAGGTCAAACCCTTAGGTTGTAGATACCATCTTTGTAGCTATCTGTGTGTTGTTGCCTCATGAACATTGTGCAATCAGCAGTGTTAAGGGTAGTGCATCTTCCAGAAAGCTTTTTTTGTTTGTGTTTTGATGGCTCACGATGTTGTGTCAGCTTCAACGCTGAGGTTAGCAGTAGGGTATTGGACAACACTACGAGGATGCCATTTGTCATGATGGATAAGATTATGCTTCAAATGACTACTGTGAAGATACTCTTCATGATATATGGCTGGACTTTTTCTTTCCTTAACTGCTGTTTAGGTTGTACTGGAGTCAATACAAAGGTGCCGCGGTCATTTCTCAGGTTATAGAATGGGACAACTTGCATAGAGTTGCCTGGCATGTGAAGAATCTAATAGCAAAAGACAATGGGGCATCATGTAACTAGATCAGCTATTGTACAGACTGAGTGTATTGGGAAATGACTATTGTTCTAAGCCTGTTGTATTGAGGCTGTAAGTGCTACTGTGACATAGATCCTATATAGACATTCATCGAGACAAACTGTTTAGAGGACATCCACACAGTAGGCTCTTGTGAGTTACCGGTTTTGTGTGTGTGTGTGTGTGTGTGTGTGTGTGCGTGCGTGCGTGCGTGCGTGTGTGTGTGTGAGTGTTTGTGTGTGTGAGAGAGTGAAAGAGAGAGAGTGAGAAAGTCTGGCGTCTTTCTTTTAAACTGTGAAATGGGGGGAGACAGGTTCAGAGGTGCAGACAGCTGTTTTTGCAGGCATGAAATACTTTTATTGGCATTAGTGGCCAGTGAGCGTTACACTTGGTTGTTGAAATTGTAAATGCAAGATAAAGTTATTGGGTAAAATGAAGCGTCAGCAGATGTAATGGTGCATAATGACAAAAGGAACATGACATTGCCAGTAGCTGTGATCTTGTTGATGACAATTTGCTGCATTCTTTGCTGTTTTACATGCATGCATAGCTGATGTAATTAACACAAACTGTAAATCATTGCTTCTGTGTGGATTAATATTTATATAATATCTACTGTTGAACTAATAATTGACAGCTTGTGCATGATATTATGACTAAATCTATAATAAACTATATAACCATTAAAACACTGAATACCCATTTAAATGTGTTGTCTTCTTTTAAGTTACCTTGTATTGAAAACAATGAATATGCATTTTATACTGTATCTGTCCATTTTTATTTATAGATTAGAACATTCAGCACAAATTGAGTTACAAACTTCATACTACTTAACTATGTGTGATTTAAAATGCAAATTTATTGGATATTCATTGTTATATTCCTGTTTCTAAAGACTCAAAGGACTTGATTGATCCAACCTAGATCAGGCCATTGATCCTGTCCCTTCCCCATTAGGTAACATAGGGCAACACTCAATTACATACAACTGAATGAAGCTGAAGGTTTATTTTCTCTTATATCCAAACAGTATTTTCACATAACACATTCCCAAATGCACAGGATTACAGTTCTATACATCTACAAATGGTGAAATCAACCTACCATCCACAACCAGTTACATTTTGCAAATAAATAGGTTGCTTAGTGAGTACAAGTATATTTGTGCATGTTGTCTGATTTGTGGAACTATTTTTTAGTATTGGTTTTTGTTCCAATGTGTTCTCTATTTATAGATCGTTTTCAAATTGAAACAACTGCATTGGTGAATTCAGTAATTATATCCGTCGGAGACTGACATATCCTATCCTCTCTTGCTCTCAGTTGCCTTCGACGCCTTCCACTTAGTTGACAGGTTACCACGGCAACGGCACTCACGTAGTACCTGCTGAGGACCAGTGGTTAGGTATCGTGCCAGCTAGAAACTAAAGTAATGGAAACCTATATCTAAATGCTATCACTAGATTTAAGTGAATTATCTTTGACAAAATGTCTGATATATTGTGTCGATGGCTGAACTCAGAGGTTCGGTTGTCAAAAGTCGTGGGTAAGTACTAGGCTAACTATGTATTCAGGATCTCACTAGTCAGTTAGCAAATCTAGCTTGATAGCTATGCTAGCTAGGATAGTTGGCGCACATCAGATAGCTTTCAATAATATAATCAATGTCAGCTTGCTTGCGAATTATCTAGTAACGTTAGCTAACTGTGTTATTCAAGCAGCGTAGGAAATATGATAATGTATAACAAATGTGTTTGCCACTACAATGTTTACACTGGAGTGATTCAAAATTAAATATAATAACCGTGATTTATTCTGGTGTTCACAGAGCAGTCCACTATTTCGAAGGACTTTTCAAATGGGTATTTGATCGGTGAAATCTTGCACAAGTATGAACTTCAGAATGACTTCGACCAGTTCTCAAAGAGCAGGTAGTTGCTACTTTTGTTTTGGTTACTAATCTTTCTTGTCTATTTGGAATCACAGAAGCTTATTAATAGTGTTAATTATCAAATAGTATGATGCCATCATTTTCATATTCAGACACACATTCTCTCATGGATATGAAGTACCATTACTATTTAGTGGATAAATCAAGCTAACACAAGTCCATTCATCCAGCTCATTTTCTCCCCCTCAGCTCATCAAATTCTAAGCTTAACAACTTTACAAAGATTGAACCCTCACTGCACCTTCTTGGCGTGCCCTTTGACCTGGCCATGGCTAAGGCATTGATGCAGGGCCAGCCTGGGGTGGCCAATCGACTCCTGTACGAGCTCTACATCTTGCTGCAGAAGAAGAAGAAAACAGGGCTCACTGGCACGGCGATGGAGACCATGCAGCCTGCTGCCACTGCCCGCCTGCACCGGGTGGAGAACAACATCTACACCGAGGTGAGCTGGCCACAAGTGGGCTGTGTGTGCTCTGCCCAGGAATGTTATCCCACTGTGTGTCACGTCTTTTTGTCTCTGATGTCTTCTAGCGTATTAAAACTGTGGTCAAGAGAGAGGCAGAAATCAAGATGCAGATGATCACCCAGCGGTATGAGATGAAAGCGCAGGAGATGTACAACAAGTCAGTCATGGCGGAACTGGTAGAGGACCAGAAACAACAACAAGACCAGGAGCAGATGAGACTCCAGGATATAGAGAAGGCAATTAAGAAAATGAAGAGCAGCTTTCTGGTTCTAGTAGTGACACCTCATAACACTTACAGTACATAATACTAAAACTTACTTTGTTGGATTGTTATTCCAGCACAGATTAGTCCGCAAGAAACAGCAGGATATCATGAATCGCATTCTGATGGCCAGCATCCAGATTCCAAAGCCTCCCCCGAACCGTACCTTCAAAGCACTTGAGAGGCAGCGTCAGCAGAGGAGGCAGGTTGAGGCTAAGGTAGATGCAGTCTTCAGCACTTAACTTTGGTTTTGTGTTGTGAAATCTTCTAAATCTGCCACATCAATAGAAGTCACACCTAATCCCAATGGCATCCTCACTCATAAAACAAATTTTGTCTTGTCTAGAATGTTCATCTGGAAATTGCCCAATTTGAGAAGAGCATAAAGAGGTTGTCTCCTCCAGGCTTGAGGTATGCAGTATTTAAAGCATCATGTGTGTTCTCTGGTCACGGCTGTACTCGTACTAGTTAAGACCGTTAGTGTCCGAATGTTAATATTTTCTGTGTTGAACAGATTCTGACAAATGAATATTTTCTGTGATGGAAAAAATAAAGTCAGTGAATACCTCGGCCATGTGGTGCTCTCTTCCTCTCTCTGTGACAGTGTTGCAGAGGTGACCTATGACCGCAGCACAGACACTGGCCAGGTGATGCATCACACCCTACGCCCAGAGGAGATGATCAAGGCGAACTCCGAGTACATACAGAAGATCCGCCAGCACCTGGAGGAGGATGAGGCGGCCCGCGAGCATAGGGAGAAGCGCCGCCGCCGGGTCCTGGTGGAACAGCTACGGGTCCACGAGGCCCAGGAGGTGACCACCTCTCTACTAGTCCTACACACTATTTACTACATAGCTCACCTGGTCTTAACATTGAGCCATTGGTTCACGCTGTTCTACCTGGATTTTCACCAGAACAATGTCAGCACTAAGACTTATAATAGATGATATGAGTCATCATAAAGTCAATTACCCTATATAGTAAAAACCAAAAATACATGCATTAACATGTGGAAACAGCGTGACGGTCACTGGCGCTGTTACTTCCTGTAGGAGGCGCTGCGGGAGGAGCAGCTGGTGGAGCGGCTGATGCGGCAGTCCCAGCAGGAGAAGAGGGTGGCTGTGCAGCTCATGCAGATTCGCCAGCAGAAGGAGGTCCTGCGCCAGAACCGCATCCTCCATGAGAGGCAGTTCCAGGAGCAGCGCAAGAGAGACTTCGAGGATGCGCTGGACAGGGAAGTGGTGAGATAGTCATACCAGGCCTCGCTTAGGGGTCAGAGTTCACACCCCCTGGTCATCTCTTCTGGTTTTCCCTATGATAGATAGATATTGTCCTAAAAAATAATAGACACTGAAAGATAAATTACACTGAATATGACCATAAACTCTTGCAAATACAGCGTACTTATAGTTCATTATAATCTAAAAGTTGAAGTGGTGAAGAGCGGTTTAAACGCTAACCCTGTTTAACAGGCTCTAGCCAGGCAGGCCAGGCTGGAACAGGGAGAGGAGGCACAGAAGGAAATTGAACTACATGATAGGATTGCAGCTGAATGGGCCCAGGCGCGGTACCAGAAGCACTATAACTTCTGCAGAGAGGTTCTGGAGCAGGTAGTGGACCTGGCCACCTGTGCTGGGGAGTACCGCCTCTTCACTGAAAAGTATGTACAACACTGTGTTTTAATGTTCCCAAACCGAATATATTCTGTCTCATTTAGTTGACATGAAAACATTCATATGTTCGTTTGGAGTTCCTGGATTCCAAATAAGCTCAGTATTGAGTCCCAGATCTTGTCATTTTATCTGGTATCATGAGGTGTTCAAATAAAATATGTAACTTAAATGATGTCTGGTTCCTTTTATAAAAGTCATGCATTTAGAAATATACTGGAACATATTCACAAATACATTTTAATTTAAAAAGAATTTAAATGTAATTTCCCATGACGTACTACATACATTAACCTTTACATTTACCTTCATGGATGTGTTTGTACAATTGAGGTCCTGCCTTTGTATATTATTAAATGCGTTCCCACCATTTGGCTTGTAGCTCTGTTCAGTAACATTAGGTCCCATGTTTCTGCAGTCTCCTCCCTGCTAAGATGATGCGAGAATGGAAGGAGCTGTTCATTAGTGGGAAGCCCTTATATGAGCAGGCCTGTGTGGATCCGGTGCCAGCAGAACCCACCCCAGAACAGCTCATAGAATTAGAGAAAGTGGAACTGCTCAATAACCAGGATTATGATGAATATGTTGTAAGTGCAGAGTGAGGAGTAAAACATGCTTACATTACTTACTCAGACAAAACATGTTTTTAGTATACAGAATACAAAATGAGTGCTAAAAAAGTGCTTTAAAATGTAAAAAATATTACTTTTAAAGTAGCCCTGTGACATGAGGATTTGTTTTAACTTTCTTGAAGAGCATGACAGGTGAATGGGTTTGGCCTGAGGAAGAGGAACCAAAAAGTCCACCATCCAACAATGATATCCTAGGACATATAGTGCACCGTTTGCAAAACATTGTGAACCCACCTGGACCCGGGACCCCACCTCCTCTGCTCCCCTGCTTCACACTAAAAGCCTGTGTCCTGGGAAAGGCTCTCTCTGGGAAGACAACATGCCTGTCCAAAATTGCTCAAGGTTTGATTGAGTTAGGCACATCATGTCCCTGTACACTGACGGTGGCTTTGTACTCCTCAGTTTTCTGTGCCCTGTGTGACTGTGAAGTATTCTTTTTTTCTCTCCTTTAGTCCATGGCATCCATGTCTTCTCCTCCACAGTTCTGATTCAGGAAGCCCTTGCTGCATTTCGACGTGGAGAAACTGATATAGTTGAGAAGAAAAAAGAGTGTGAGGTCAGTGATATCTGCCGAGATGAGTCATCCAGACAACGTCATTATACTTATTAAAGCAGAGTCTGAATTACATCTGTTTTCTGTTTTGTGCTAGACTCTAGAGGGCATTGACTTCCCTAGCAAGGACGCTGATGTGTCAGAAAAAGAAAGTGAGAAAGAGGAGGTACTCACGTCACCTGACTCAGGTTGGTTTTTTTCTGTTCTGTTCCTGATGTTTGATTCCTACCATTTTCATGTAGTCAAACCATTTCTTTTCATTTAAATTCTTAACAAAAACATGTGTACACAGTGATTCTGTTGAATATTTAATGTGGAAATCTACCAGACCAAACTAGCAAATCCATTCTGTATCATTACTGCATTGTTGTAGCATAGGAGTCCCCATTGTCTCCTTTCCAAGAGAATAAAAATGGTGTGATCTTATTATCAGCTACACCAGGTGAGGATCCTGATCTGGAAGGAACTCCAGACAAAGAGGTCACACCTCAGGTGCGTTCACCATAGGCACCATAGGGACTTCAGCCTTTAACACAGGCCTATTCTTTTATTCCTAAGTCACTCAGCTGTAAGATGTCTGTCCATAGTTGTCCATGAGGGCGCAGTATGGATCCGTGGTGGAAAAGGTCCTGAGGGAAGGCCAGGGTGTTCCAAGTGGACTGCTGGTGGATATCGTTGTTAATGCTATCAGGTGATTACATTTTATTTATATACTGTATATGTAATTTACTGTATAATATGTGATTTGTTTGTATGTAATGTATTATTTTATGCAGTATTGACACAAAACATGTGCTAGAAACACATTTTTCTGCCCATCTATATGTTTCTTTATAGGCAGGTTCCAGCAGGGTCAGGCTGGATTTTGGATGGATTCCCTGTTGATGTCGCCCAAGCCAAGCTCCTGGAGAAAGCCCTTATTGGCCCTGACCCAGACAAGCTGGGAGGGAGGAGCAGGAAGAGCAGTCTGGCCGTGGACAAGAACGCGCCCCAGGAGGTGACCCCTTCCTTCAAAGCATTGGACCTGGTTGTCCTCATGGAGGTGTCTGATGATGTTGTTCTTGACCGTGCTGCCAAGCAGGCCAGTGAGTAAAAGTGTTACGTCATAATCAACTAGGTTGCCCTCATATTTGATGGGATTTGATTATCTCTGGGTGATGGATGGGAGAGTTTGGTTGACGTGTTGATATGACATCAAAATGTTTTCAAATAGTTAAGGAGAAAAGCCCTGCTCAAGTGAAGGTGGAGGAACAAGTACCTGAAGGAGAGGTGTCCACTACTCAACAAGACACAAAAGAACAAGTCATCACCACCTCAAAGCATAACTTGAAGGGAAACCAGCTACAACACTGGTAGGAATGCTGATCTTTTGTGCCCTTCTTTGATGACATCTAGATCTGCATTTAGTTTCGAATCATTTTCTTTTTCAGGTCAGAAGGAGTTGAAATACCAGTAAGAATTCAAAGAAAAAATTTTTTGTAAACATTGTGGATCTCTTTTTGTATTCATGCAGGATAGCAGGTTTCCAGGACATCTGGCCCAAACTGGAGAAGTGGTTTTCAGGGAAGGAAAATGTTTTCGTAAAGGTCAATGCTTATGCAGATGAAGAGACAGTCTTCACAAAAGTTGAAAAAATTCTTCGTGACACCATGAATGCCACTGAGAAAGGTAAGTGCTCCTTACTTACCCTAATTAACTCCTACCCTTGTTCTGCTTCTCATGCTTCATTAGTGGATCTAGTGGGCAACAACTTCTTGTCTTCAGCGCTTGATAGTCTGTTTTATTGAACCCTGCCGGATGAAGTTCATGGGTCTGGAGAGGTTATTTAAAAAGATTGGCTGTCGGTCTTCTGTCTAAAGATCACATACATCAGTACAAAAATACCTTTCAGCTGCTACGACATCATTTTGTGTAAAAATCAAGAGTAGAGGAGAAGGAAACACCAGAGCTCTTTTTTCTGCTGTAAATCGATTACTTAAACCACCTGATACCATCCATCTGAATCTCTCTGATAAATGCTGTTTGGCCTTCATACATTTTTTCGACTCTAAAATTGTGACAATTCATCAACAATTGTCTTGTTACTGTGCAAAAGTAACCATACTCCCCTTATACCATATACTATGGGCCATCCACAAACCAATGCATTTCGTGAATTCAGTTTCCCAGGGGAAAGTTCAGCTTCGATCTCGTCACCAAGTGCAATTCTTCCTCCTGTGTGATCCTGTTCCAACAAGCTTAATTAAGGTGTGCATGCCCTCTATTGCCCCTCTGATAACCTCAATAATTAACACTTCCCTTACGACTGGCTTAGTCACCTCTTCATTAAAAATCGTCAGAACAATGAAAAAGCCTGCATTGGATCCTGATGACTTCAATAATGAACAACCTATATCAAACCTACCACTTTTATCAAAAGTCCATGAGTTGATAGTGGCATCTCAGCTCCAGGATCACCTAAAAAAATATTATCTCTCAAAGCCATTCCAATATGGATTTTACCCTAAACACAGCACAGAAACTGCCTTGGTTAAGATAACCAATGACCACATTTGTGCGGCTAATGGCTTACTCATCCTCCTGGGCCTCATTTCTCATCAGTTTCTGCTAGAAGGTCTAGCCAACATTGCAGTTCATGGCAGTGTACTTCTGTGGTTCACATCCTACCTCACTGAGAGGACACAGCTTGTCCACATAATGAGCTGCACGTTGGAGAGCTCATCTGTCACCAGTGGGGTTCCCCAGGGCTTAGTTTTGGGGCCTCTCCTACTTATCATCTATATCCTCCCACCTGGAAAAATCAAAAGACTGTAACGCTGATGACACTCAGCTTTACATGTCTATGAAGCCCACTGCCTCTCTTCCTCCCAGCAGGATTATTGCCTGAGCTATTAATTGACTGAGCTACTCATCTTCTGTTCTCTTTTTATACAATTGGAAGTATAAACCCACCCATGCTGCTGATTCACACTCAGAATATTGACAGCCATATTGGCTTGGTACAGCAAAGGGGGTCTGTGTTCCAGAACCCTCTGGCAGTTGAGTTAAAGACGCTCTTCAGAATCAGAATCAAAAATAGTTTTATAGCCAAGTAGATTTTCACACACAAGGATTTGTCTTGGTTGTGTGGCACAAACAGGTTAAGTGTACAACGGGGGTCAAGACAAATCAGATTAGATCAGATTAGCCAGTTAAATGGCAGTTCTGAAGTTGTTGTTACAATCTTTTTCAGCTGAGGACGTTGCTGTGGCTCAGTCACGGTCTGCTTCATCTGTGGCTGCCCCGCCTCAGTCCCCAACGACTCTTACCACATCCGTGTCTGCTCTGACCCAGGAGGGCATGACAGCAAGACGCTCCCGCTCCAAGTCCATTTCTCAGTCCCCCAGAGGTGAGCAGGCCCACAGGCGCCAAAGAACTCCTCTTTCAGATTAGAGCAGGGTCAGGTTCACAAAGTCACAAGTCTCTCCCAGTATATATTTAGTGTCAGTCTGTTAATCAGTTTTTGTCAATCAGTTAAACAGGTAGATTTGAAAGCTTGTACCATTGCTAAATTGGAATCGTTTGACGCAGTGGAACAGAAAATAGGACAGAACCATAACTTCCTGAAGTCTTCCGTCATTCCTCGATCATTACTCCTATTAACATATTTTCCCCTTACAGCATCGCATAGTCACATAGATGGATCCAAAGAAAAAAAATCAACTCACTCTATGGAAGGGAAAGACTCAGGCCGTCAACTGTCTGGTAAAATCGCTTGGTTTCCTCACTTATTTAGAGATTGAGAGCGAAGTATGGATTGTTCCTCTTAGCTTTGATATTTAATCATGCCTGTTTGATTCCTAGGAAGTGGACTTGCTCCAGTCAGAAGGACATCAGCAGCTTCATCCTTTGAAAATCCTCTTGGAGAGATTGGCACCCCTGCAGGCTCCCCTGCTGCTGTTGCAGGGTCAGCTGACTGGGTGTTTGTGGACGAGGCTTTGCCTAAGGTACAACCACACCCTGGTCAATCCTCCTCAATCTAGCAAACCTCTTCAGCACATTTTTAGATAATGCAATGAATCACCAGTCAAACACCTTGTAGTGAAGGGAGAGCGTGGTCACCCCACCCGGACTTGAACCCGGATCTACAGGGTGCCAAACATGCACTCTGACCGCAACGCCAAAGAGCCAGGCTCGATGGCATGGCAGTCAGAGCACATACTCATCTGTAGTGACGATCACATCGTCACACACCTGTCAATCGTTTGTTCTCTGTCCTTTGTGTTCCGTCCCCAGGAGCTCTCTGAGTATCTGGTTCCTTACTGGGACAATGTGTGTGACTCGTATGTGATAAACGTAAAGACAGTGATGCAGAACTTGCGCAGTGAGAGGAAACTGATAATCCATCATCTGCACAACATCAGGTAAGAAACATAAACTGATGTTAACTGGTAAAGATGTCTCCCATGGAAGCCCAATGGAAACTCATGGAAATGTGTTTAATGCCCACTGAGGGACACACATTGAAATTAAGATGCAAGAGGAGTGCCAGAGATGTTGATCTAAGTTACTTTGAAATTCTTAAAAAACGGAATAATAAAAAAACATACTGTAGGTGACGTTTTCATCTCTCTTGTGCTTGGCATAGTTTTCTTTGGAGACAGTGAACACGTCAGAGCTTGCTTTATTCACAAGAGCATTGTTTGACATCTTTGCCTGTTGTAGCGATGACTTTCAACAGTACCTGAAGAGGCCCGACCTGAAGCAAGAGTTTGTGTGCCAGTGGCAGCAGGACTACAACAGCATCCCAGATGACATGAGGTTGGACGAGGAGACCAAGGCAGAGCTGCATCAGCGCTTGGATGTAACTAAAAAGAACCAACATTTGAACGCTATTACTGTGGCTTAGAATGAAATCCCAGTATATTAAAGGAAAAGCACTTTCCATATCAGGGATGCTTACATTTGTATCAATATATCAACAAGTGTATTATCACGACTTAACCTGTTTACGGTGTACAGAGCAATAGTGTGTGAGTGCAGCATTACAAACAGATTGGGCCCATGGGCTCAATATTACCCATCACGTGGCTCTGAGTGGGCTGTCAGTGTCAGTGTGCCGCTGTTGCAAATTGATGTTCTGGATAGCTTTAGCTAGACATGTAGTTCCTCTGTGAGTGTGCTAGGGTGTTCTGTCTCTGGCTGCAGGACTTGCGTGAGCGCCTGTGGGACATCTGTGACCGGAAGAAGGAGGAGGCAGAGGAGGAGCGGGTGGCCTTGTCGGAGGACGGCTGGCTGGAGGACCACACTGCTCTGCTCACCAACCACTTCTGCTCGCTCATGCAGGTACTGTGTAACCCCTGTGGAGAGCTTTACGCAGGTATCAGCCAAGGCTTTGGGCTAACACTCTCAGGCAGCCACATTGCTAGACATTATAAAGAAGTCTAACCAACTAGGTGGAATAGGGGTATAAAGTTTACAGGAATTTCTTCTGCAACCCAACTGTGTCCATGATATCACATCATTGCAAATGCCCATGCATTGGTTGTGTTATATTGTATGGACGCAGGTGGAAGTGGACAGGTTCCAGGATACCTTGCGTCTCTTACGTGACTACTACTACAGCATGAGTGGGACCATGCTGCCCAAGACGCCTGCTGAATTCACATGCATTCCCCTGCTGGACATTGTGGAAGAGGAGGGGAACAATGGAGAAAAATCCAGAAGGTAAGTTTGGTATGCTTGGCTACTATCACATTTGGAGTACTTGATCTTCAATTAATTCAGTCCATGAAATAGCAGGTTAATACTGTGTACTGTATCCTTCTGTGTAATGCAGTCCCCCAGACTCAGTTACATCTGACAGAGCAAGCAAGAGTGCCGGGAAAAAGGACTCGGATGGACCAGAGGAAAAAAAGACGGGGAAGAAAACTAAAATGTAAATAAAGAACAAAAGACCTAAGAACCAAAGTTCAACTAATGCTATAAATGTCATAGAGCAAACTCATCCTAAAATATAGCAACGAGGGCGCCAAGCAACCCAGCAGGCCAGAGTTGCCAATGGAAACATGATGTCATTATGTCAATGTTCAACTTCGCTGCCAAAATTGATAGGCTGTAATGGACCAACAGTTTTGAAAATAAAAAAAAAGATTCAATAAGGTTTGTGGCCTGTGAAAAATATAATCAAAATATTTTGAGTAAATCCAATATGATGGCCACATAAAGTTGGTGGGTCGATAAGTTGTCCTGTCCTTGGGATCTCTTAAGATATCACCAGACATAACAACCACTTTTGAAAAGGCATCAGGAAAAATCATGCGTATTGCAGCCCCCCCCCCCCCCCCCCCAGAGTCCAGAGTCCACATACCAAGTTTGGTGTATACATCAAACAGTTGCTGAGATATGAGCTCACTTACTGTTTCATGGCTTTGCCACCGATTTCATGGTTTTGCCATCAAACATAATCTTTGTACAGTCCCCAATCAGTGTGCCAAATTTCAGAAAGTTTTACCATATGGTTCTAGGGGCTGCCATAGACATCCTAGCCAGAAGAATAATAAGAAAAAGTAGAAACACGATTGCCTACACAGCTTTTCTGCTTGGCCCAAAGTTGCGTATTGACTTTAGCCTTATAGCTCTGTCCTTCAAGTGTATCCATAGACATTCTGGCCTCTTCTGCCTGAGTATCAGTTCATTCTTTCATTACTTTGAATTAGTCCCACTCACAGGAGGTGCTGTCTTGTGTCTAACTGTTTGGTTCCAGTGTCCCCCTGATTGCGAGGAGGACCCTGACAGCAGACGCTTCAAAGCAGAGGGGCTCACCACAAGCTGATGAGAAGCAGGTGAATGACATCTATCAAGCAGCACTGACGGCTGTAAACAATCAGGTAGGTATTTATTTATGTATTGCTGTTTGGCAATCACTTCCCAACCCACCACATCTAACAGTGGCTTATTTTGCTACTATACAATCCACAATCCAATCCAATTTCACCTAATTACAGCCTTGCCTGGCTGGAAGACCTTTTAGGAGTGGCTCGGCAGAGGATCGTTTTTATAGATGCTAATCTGATTTATTAGAGTATGATAAAATTACATTCTACGTTCTATTAGCAGTTTTAATAAATAAAATAAATAAAAATGCCTTTAACTTACATCAACAGTTCTGAAGGCACATAATGAAGGCACATAAAGAAACTCCAGTATTTATCACTACTCCATTTCAAGCTATTTATTGCAATTGCCCATATTTTCTGGCTTGCAAATAAATATAGAGCAACAAAAACACATGAATGTGCATAGAATGCACAGGGATTTTGGGAGATGAGCTTGTATGGGTCTGCAGATGCAGGTGGAGGTGCACAAGCTGGAGGCGGAGGAGAGTAAGGAGCAGCAGGTGCTGGAGCGCGAGCGCCAGCTCCGCATGTCCCAGGCCTCAGCCGCCGCCGCCGCCACCGCCACCGCCACCGCAACCGCCACCGACTCCACCAAGGACAAGAAGAAAGGAGGAGCCAAGAAGAAAGGTGCAGCTCCCTCTCTTCCTCTCTCTCTCTCTCTCTCTCTCTCTCTTTCTCTGTGACCCCTGATCTCTCTGTGTTAAGCTCACCCCTCGGCCTGGTCTGGTTCTCAGTTCCCTCCCCAGTACGGGAGCCCAGCCCTCCTCCTGTGATGGACCTGGCCCAGCCCTCCCCCTGTGATGCCCGCAAGGTTGCTGTCAAGACCAAAATCAGACAGGAGTATCGAACAGCCCTAGAGCATGAAGGTAACAATAGTTTGTTCAATCTGTTGGAATATAATCACAAAATGGTGTGAAGTTCTTTCTCAGTCTCAAGTTCTCAGAGATGTGTTTTAGGGGTTTAATCGATGCCAGGGGAGGAACTTTAAAAAGTGTTTATTTTGAACTTGTTTGCTGCACAAACAAAACACTGAATATTTTCCTTCTGTTGGAATGTTCTGTGTGTGTGCATGTGTGTGTACCTGTATGTGTGTGCATTAGACCGTGCCGTGAAGCAGCGTCTGGAGCTGGTAAAGCAGCAGGCTCTAGAGACGGTGCGGAGCCTGCAGACCCGTGCTGAGCGCACCTTCAAGAACCTGGACGACTGGCTGGACGCTCGTTTCCTGGCAGAGATGGGCAGGTCAGGGCCGCCGGTGTGCGAAAACACTCTCAAACCCACGTGAAGGCACTCTTAAAGAGGATGTCACTTCGGAAATCATTAAAGTTCATTAGCATTAGCTCAGGCATTATGAAAATGCTCTATATACGTTTCTACTTGATGTATGTTGTCACAATTCTTATCAGAAGAGATGGGACAACTTGGGATCTGTGTGGGTGATCAAGCATGAAGAGTATTTGTATCGGGCAACGCAGAACACTAGCTTTTTGTTGTGTGAGTGCAAAGTGAGTGTAGTACAAAAAAATATCTCTATTTCTAGCGCATGATGTGTCTCCACGAAAATGTTGTCCCATCACACAGCATTGATCAGCTGGTGGAGGTGGTGCGCCACCACATTGAATCAGCCACCAAGGTCCAGCACGAGCTCACACTGGTGTGCACTGACTTCTTCGTGGACGGGGACCTGCGTGTGCTGCCCATCCCCAGCCCCCCTCCCCGGCCCTCTCCTCAGGAGATGGCTGTGGACAGCACCCTCACCATCCTCCAGCTGCAGGCCTTCTACAACCAGCTGCTCAAGGTCGCCCCCTCAGGTCAGTTGCACCATCTTAGCTCTAAAGGGCAATATATACTCTTGCAACTGCAGCTGCGGCTGGCCGCGCAGTTGCATCGAGGGACTCGTTTTGGTTTATTAAGGGATGCTCTTGTGTTTTTGGTTTTAAGTACAGTTTTAAATACACTTTCTGACAAATTCAACTTATATAACCTCATGGTCCTCTCGCTGTCCATTCTGTGTATGCGCTCAAAGAAATCTCCGGTGTTCGGGTCCTGGGTCTGTAAATGGGAAACAATCAAAGTGGTTCGTTACACTATTACACTGTCCGAGACAATCAACAATGAGCACTGAAGAGATGGGTGTATTTGACTGGCTGTTCAGTTGAAATATCAACAATCTTTTTGATCGAGGACTGCATCTTCAACTGAGTCACAGTGAAGATAAATTTTTAATGCTGTTGTCACTAGAATAATAACATTGAACATAGTGCTTGATGAGTGTTTTAGTAGATGTCTTCTCATAATCATTGTGTATCTGTGCTCTTAGTAAGGGGAGAATAAGTTTAGAGTTCATCCCTGTTCCACCTTGTGCTTCTAGGGATACTGTCCTGTAATGAGTTCTCAGAGATCCTAAAGGAGCTGACATTCTTGAACATGGGGGATAACGACTTGCCAGACTCATGGATGAGCATCTCAGAGTCTCAGGTACTTGTTTACATGCTTGTTTCTGAAGAGCTGTATAATGTGTATAATGTGGTTCATACGCAACATTACGTCAAACGAATATAATGTCGTTCACATACAACAAACACAGCAGTTCTTAAATGTGTGTAGTGCCTGGGCCAAATTATATTTTTAATAAGATATTAACCAGCCATTGACCAGACATTTACTCTACATTTACAGTGTGAATTATTTGGAACAAAGCACCTTTTTAAACAAGTTGTAAAGCTGTATTAACCAGGTTAGACTTGACTTGACTTTGTCTTGTGTGTAGATCCTGGATGTGCTGAGTGTCCTGTCTCAGGACTCAGACCTGCTGGACTGGCGCCTCTTCCTCCTCAGCGTCGCTCTGCCCTGGCCCATGCCCACCAAGCAGCAGCTGCTCCAGGTTCTGGGGCAGTTCCGTGCAGCCGACCCTCAAGACACAGGCTTTATCACAGAGAAGCAGTACCTGCAGGTACCCCTCCACCACCCCTCATGGATCACTACTGTGTTACATAATGAAACATCGATGGTTCAGTGGGGAATTTCTGCACCCCTACATGGTCTGTTTGTCAGATGTTTGAGGCCATTTTGATATTATAGAGTCATTTTTTGTCTTCTGACAGACTGAGCTGTGGTTTACAAACGATGATGCTTTAATGATTCCTGATGACCCCTCTGAACCATTGCCATATGACAGGCTGGCTGAACTGAAGAAGGTGAGCTGTTCTGCATGCAAGCAACACTTACATCACTAGTAAAAAAAAAAGGAATCGAACCAAACCCTAATGTCATTGGGGTTTGCTGTGTAGTTTTTCTTCACGCTGTTTGCGGAGCCCGACTCCTCCCCGGCCCGTCTGGACTACATGAACATGCTGCTGTACCTGGCCTCCCACAGAGACGCCGTGCAGGGCTTCATCCGAGCCCTCAGCCTGGTCACTGGACAGCCCCTGCACTACCAGTCCAACACCAGTGCACTGCTCAAGGTTTGTAGAGATTACCTGATTTGTGTTCATCAGAATGCCTGTACTCCTCGTTCAGGAAGGTCATTCATTTTTCTTAAAGCTCTGGGCCCAGTTTTCCGCTAATGATGAATCTTAGAGCTAGGCCTGGGCCCTATTGAATGTAGGAATTGACTCTGTCAATGTCTCATTTCATAATTATGCATCCAATTATATGTCCATAGTTTAATCATATGTCTGATCTTGGTGATTGACTACAATAAAAACTAATAAAGATACTGTACTGTACTGTGAAGATACTGTAAACTGTATATTAGTGTAAATGAGTGTGTGTCTTTATTTGTGTTCCCAGTCTGTGCTGTACATGGGAGAGGAAGCTGAGGAGGTGGCCGAGGAGGAGGAGAGCCCTGATGGTGGCGCCGTCTCCATCTCGGCCCTCTTGGATGTGGTCTGCCACAGCGGGAGCAAAACCGCCTGCCACAATCGCTTTCAGACTAACCAGAAGAGCAAGGAGGAGTATACAGAGGTTAGGACTGCAGATATCTATAGGATTACACATATGCACAAATAGAGTCCTACACAACGTACAGGTGTCTTGGAAGTATGTTATGAGGAGGTATGCACTCTGTTTGATGGTAAGAGTGGATTCAATAGTCCGCCATAGTGTTAAAGACATTGTGACTGGTTTTGTCTGCCAGGAGTTCATTAAGGTCTATAAGGAGCTGGGCTTTGGGTCAGAGGAAAAGGCTCCTTTCTCAGTTCTGTCCCAGCATCCCTGCATTCAGCACCTGATGGAGAGCACCCTGCAGTACCATCTCCCTGTGAGTCCTCTAATCACACACACACGTACACCCGCACACACACACACACACACAGTCTTGGAATGAATTTAATTTGACCTGAAAAACACCATTAATTATTTCTCAGGTGTAAGCTGTTTATTTCAAGCATATAAGGAAGATTCATATTTGCTATTACATGTGGTTGATAAGAGCATTCCTCAGGTGTTTGCATTACTCAAAGTCGTATTTCTCAGCCAGATTATTAATCAATGATACACTTGCTACTGTGTGTTTCAATGGTCTGAACAGTTAGGAGGGCTTGCCACTAATCTGTCTACAACATCATTTTTACTTTTTTTTCCGGTTTGTGACATTTGACCCACAGGATATCCATAAGATGTTGTATGCCCAGCAGAGCAGGAGGGGAACTTTGTCATAAACTACACCTTTCAGATTTAAGTGTCCACTGTATCACAGTAATAAACTTGGTTATTCTTATATGCATAATTTCCTTCTATATCAAAAGGTATATATTTTATAGTGTGCTTGGCAAACAACAAGTAATCACCATCTCTAGTCCCAATGATCGGGATTGAAAGAAATGCATTTGGAAGTTATGGCTTTGTAGTTTTGCTCACAGAAAAAAATCTGCCTCCTACCGTATGTATCAATAGGAGATATATGAAAACTAACGAACTATATGCATATCCACAATTATCATTTTATGACGTTAATATTTAATATTGAAAATGTTAGACTGATCTCCAAAGAATGATTCTATTCTTTTCTTGCTCTGATGATCTGAAATTAATTCCCTGTGACTCGCCAGCCCAGTCTTTCCTTCGCTAGAAATTATCTGAAAATAATTTGTTCTCTTGAGAACCACCTGTAGTAATAATGTACTGAGTAAGACGTGCATGAACAGCCCCTGGCGCCGATGTGTTTTATACTGCCCAGAGACAGCACAGGCAGCTAACAGCCTCTCATCTATTTTTGTCTGAGCTGAGAGGCCTTCTCCATGGTCTCTAATTGCCCCAAGGAGTTGAGGTTTCCAAAGAAGCGACACAAGCACACAAAGCTGGGCTAGTACCTGTTAATATGTTCAGCCCTGGTACTGTATATTTCATTTAGAGACCAGAATTCTTACTAGAAATCCAGTCGTTAGTCATTTTTCTTTTACAACAATGACAGACGGTAAGATATTTGCGATGAATTGATAGAAAACCGTTTTGGTCCAAGGATTTGTAGGCCAAGATTTAGTGTAGTGCCAAGATCTCTGCTCCTGTGGTCATGCAACCACATACAGCTTCAGCACAAACATTGCATTGATTCAGACCTACTCAAAAACAAAATAAAGTGAAAGGAAAATAATGCATTCATGTCTGTTTATTGTGTGGAAATATTAAACTGTTTTTGTCAAGATGGAGTAAAAGACCCCTCAGTGGATGCTACCTTAACAGCTTTCCTGACATTACACTTGAAAAAGCCACTGAAATATGACAAACTCCCAGTCAATTGAGTGGGCAATTGAAACACCACAGTACTCCAATGAATGGCACTGTTCTCTGGCCCTCAGTCATAGACCCAGCGCGCCCCTCTCTCCTAATGACTTCACATACTTTTTTGATAGGACACAATGACGCTTTTGTCCAGGAAATTAACATGTCAAGCATGACACATCGCCAACTGCCAATCGGCTCGCTCTGAACCATATCACTCGCGAGCATGGAAGGGATTGTTATGGTAACTTTACTTGTTTTCCAGTCTATGAACAGCATCAATGCGACTCCATAATTTGACCTGAATGCATCCTTAAATACGGATAGACACTGTTGATTGAAGTACTGCGACTGCTGCTGCTAGAATAAAATAAAGTAATTTAAATAAAATTCTTTCCACAGCTCTCTATACTGATAGTGCTTTGACTGCATGTCTGTGCAGGCACTAGTGATATGCGCAAGCACATTTCAGAACGTTATGAAAGGTAAAGGTTTTTTTCCTGAGCTAAAATATCTATTGGCAGGCATGGGGGAAACTAAAAATGAAGGACAAAAGCACAGACTTGAATATGTTAATTGTGAACATCGGTTAAAGACCGCTGGTGACCTGATACAGTTTAACAGCCCCTGTCCTAACAAATCACTGGCAACAGATATAATTGATCTAAATCCCAACTTGTGCCAGTGTCTGCCATGGCACCGCCATCATTAGTTGGTTTCTGTGTTAATTGAGGCAGTAATTTGATTATCAAATGCAAACAAACAAAGATGGAGAATGCTGGAAGATCAGACACTGTGGACTGATAAAGATGTTGTGTGTAGATATCTTAAGGATGAAGCAGATATAATTAGAAATAAAAATGTCACTGTATGTTGCTCTTGAAAGTGATCTGAAGTTGTTGATGACTATTTTAGTGTTATTTTAGCAAAGTTAGTACTGGATCATATGTTGTATATATTATACCATTTAATATACCACATATGAATCTGTGACATATAGATGTTGTGTTGTGTAAAGTAGTATCTAGCAGGAGACAATATGGCCATCACCTTTTTCAAACTTACTGATGCAAATCCACCTCCTCAACCTCTTGGCACAGGATTGAGCCTATTGCTCAATATGGAGACCATTGCGCCTCCCATTATTCCTCCAGTTATGACAATTCCTCTCAGATCTCAGATGTTAGGGCTCTGTGTAGGCATCGTTTTCTACTGTGCTTGCCCTTGTGACGGCCAAGTCCAGTTTGACTCCTTTTAGAGGTTTAAGTCTGTTTGGAGAGGCCTTATTTCAAAAGACAGACTCGCTCCCAAAAATGAAGATGGGGAAGAGGATGAATGTTGTTGCGGGGACCGTTGAATGTTATCTTCAGACGAAAAAAAGGGGATTTATGGAAAGGTTGAAGATCTCCAGCACCCAGAGCTCCAGGTTCAGGGTGAGCTCTTGGTCAACCATGCCATTTGATCTAGTATGTTTCAATGAAGAATGTGAGATCCTCAGATGGGTATGTACATTTATTGTTTAGTCACATTAATTACATGAACTTTTACAATAAAATGGCTAACATAATCCAGGCACACACAACATGAAAATGGGATAGCTAAAGCATGGTATTAATATAGTGTATTATAAATACAGACAAAAACATATGCACATGTGTAATTTAGACTGTTAACCATATGATTTCAAAGCACACATAGTTATTTTGTGTATGTACAGGCTCTCTGCATCTAAAGGCAGCAAGTGATGTGATCATCCGAGGACTGCTGTGTCTGCTGGACACCTGGTAGTTTCTGTGGGTAAGCACCCCTCTTCCAAGGCTGTACACCATAACTAACACTTAATAGCTGCCATAACTTCTGAAATAGTGCGGATGGGGCTTCAGAGGGTTTTTATTAAGACATAAATTCATTCAGTCATTACGGGAATCAAATGAAAGAACATTTTGAGAAGTGTTTTGAAAACAATTAAAGTAACACTATGCAACAATTTGACACTTTTTGAGGTATGGTTTTATAGGCAACTAGTTTTGCTACCATCCTCAAATTCATTTTGATAGCATATGGTCATGTGAAGGACAGATAAACACCTGTGTCTTCCCCACTAGCCATTCAGGATATGCATTATGTAGTTCTGTGTAACCGGCTGGAACCCCCTGCAAAAATGGAAGAAAAGCTTTCACACGCATGACATTGCCAGCTATACTGCCAAAAGACACCAGTTAGTGTGTCGGCAAGCTTCTATCAGTGTCAGCTGGGCTGTTGGTGGTGTTTGCATGCCTTTTAGGTAGTTAGCTTGCTGGTTTTGCAACAGAACTCCTTATTGCTGCTTTAACAAGACTCCTAGAAACACCTAGAAAACTACCTATTTGACCTGTTGAACCAATTACTACTTTTCAGAGAACAGCCTGAAAACGTTAAGAGAAACCATCCTCTGTATATTTAATGAAGAATGGTGACACAATTTTGTGTCTTGTTTTATATTAAATTATCTTGTGATATATATGATGATAATGATTTTCGGATGAAACGCACAGAACTAACTGAAATTGCGCCGTCCTTTGCCTCCATTGTCTTACTCGGTTATGCAAGGGTATGAAAGGGGGTTGGGAATGTCTCTACTGCTCTCTCTCTCTCTCTGTCTCTCTCTCTCTCTGTTGCCCCGACTCTTTGTCCACAGACCTTTGGGTGTACTAATCCAGCCAAAAGACTCCATCCCAGACAGACCTTAGAGACCATATTATGCACAGCCCATTCAGGCTGCACTGGAGATTTGACATGGCGAATGTGTTTGTGATCTTCTTTCTAGTGCTGGACTACCCCGTCCTCCTGCAGAGTGCCAAGATCCTCACAGTCTGTTTGATTGGTAAGTACATCAATAAGTGTTTGGCTGGTAATTGTTTTGTGTTCAGTAGTGTTGCAAGTGGTGTGTAGTATAAGTGTTCAGCAATGCTCAGAGAACATATGCTTGGTTAGTTCCATGTGAACGAAGATGTACACGTAGAGGTGAACAGTGCTGGAACTTTCAGTCTGAGGCGGTAAAAGAAAGTTGCCTTTGCCTTGCAGGGGGCAGTCATTACATGCTTATGGATGAGATCTCCCACTCTTTCCACCAAAGCGGCCACAGCGTACAGATGCTACTCCAGCTGGGGAATCCAGTTATAAATGGTAAGCTTTGCAGGAGAAGGTCAGCTTTCCACATTTGCCCTTCATATTTATGCTTGCAATAAAGCTGAGGGTAACAGTTGGTCAACAGCTCAACTACACGTTGTCATTCTAGGGCTTGACTATACTCAACGCCCAAACAGCTATGAGTTAACCACCTGGTCACCGGGTGAGAATTACATTGAAGAATACAATGGATGGTTCTTTGTGCAGCAAAAGGAGTTTTTCCTTGGCAGGTAATGCTCTTTCTGATGTTGTTTGTTGTCATTTTATTTATAAACTAGAAGAGTTAGTGATGTTAATAGGTGGGGGAGGAATAGGGGTTTAAATACTTAAAATGGTGGCATGATATAAGATTCTCATTATTCTGTTTCTTCCCATTCCGACACAGGAGCAGCTTCAGTGGCTTCTTGAACTTCATGGGACACCTTGCCTACCACTGTGATCTCATTTTGAGTGACTCTGAGCTGATGGAGTCACTGCGGAGGGAATCTTTCGACATGGCCATACTGGACGCTTTCAACCCCTGCTCCTTCCTTCTTGCTCGCTTCCTGGACTTACGTTACGTGGCTTTCTACCCCGGGTCTCTGAACGGACCTCTCTCTGTTGGTCTTCCCAGCCCCCTGTCCTATGTGCCGGTCTTCAACTCCGAGTTAACTGACCGGATGGGGCTTTTCGGCCGGGTCAAGAATGTCGTATTTTCCCTCGTGTCTCCTATAGCGGAGATGCTGATCCATCAGAGATTCCACCACGTGGCAGAACGTCACTTCCTCTCTTCGCCTGTTATGCGCGAGCTGTACAGCCAAGCAGAGCTGTGGGCCTTCAACACGGACTTCTCCCTGGAGTTCCCCCAGCCTCTGATGCCCTACACTGTGTGTGTGGGGGGACTGCTGTCCAAACCAGCCATGCCAGTGTCCCAGGTACAGGAGATGGAAAACATGCTCTCTTCTCCTTCTCCTTCTCTTATCTAGAACTAAGAGCTAATAAATCTCCTTAAAGTTACTCACACAAGATGGCTTAGTATGGATGGTGCAGATGAATACATGTTTGCTTTGAGCTGACAATTGCAAGTCCTCTCATTGATTTTTATTGATAATTCTAAAAGACTTACTATGCTAGAGGAAATAATGAAGAAGAAAATTATTGTTGCAGGAACTGGAGGACTTCATTGCTCAGTGTGCAGAGGCAGGGTTCATAGTGGTCACCCTTGGGTCCATGGTGTCCTCTGTCCCCTTGGAGGAGCTGCTAAGGGAGATGAACGCAGGCTTTGCCAGAGTCCCCCAGGGCATCATCTGGAGATACCACCCGCTTCGTTGGCCGCCCCACATCCAACCTGCACCCAACGTCAAACTGGTGGAGTGGCTGCCTCAAAACGACCTGCTAGGTACCAATTTAGTTAAAAATGCTGAAAAAGGTTTCCGTGCCTATTGGCTGTGTTGGACTTGAAATGTAGAACCAATTGAGCTTTTTTTTCACAGGGCATCCCAAGGTGCGACTTCTTGTCACTCACGGAGGTCAAAACAGCATCCTCCAGGCCATGTACCACGGCGTTCCGGTGTTAGGGGTTCCGCTCTTTGGGGACCAGTTTGATAACCTTGTGCGGGTGGAAGCAAAAGGCCTTGGTTTAGCTGTCAAACCCACAGACATCCAAAGAGATGTACTCAGTGACACAATAACCACACTCATAACAGATCACAGGTAAAGAGGCTAACATGATAATGCTATGATATTAACAAGGGTAAATATCTACTTACACAGGCTCTAGGAAACAGTAGGAAATAGTTATTGATATTTAATAGTCCGTTACTTTTTACCAAGGTCCTTGTTATATTCAACACCTCTTTTTTGTTACATGTTAGTGAAACTAAAATAATGAGTTGGGCAGATTAGTTCTGTAATGGGTGTGATTTTGCTTTTGTCAGCGAATTTTGAAACACAGGCAACACTTCATCTCCCTGACCTAATCTTCTGTACCCCTGCAGGTATAAAGCCTCTGCTGAGTCTCTCAGTAGGATACACCGGTCGCACCCGCACCCTCCAAGCCAGCGGCTGGTGCTGTGGGTGGAACACGTGATGCAGAGTGGAGGGGGGTTCCACCTGCGCCCCGTCTCCCTCCAGCAGCCCTGGTATCAATGCTACCTCCTGGACGTGGCTCTCTTCTTCGCCCTGGTAATGCTTGGACTCCTGGGCTTTGGAGTGGTGGCTTTTCAGAGCTACGAGGGCCGAGGCAAACTCAAGCAGGACTGATGGTGTACGCATGTGGCTTTTCATGGACAGCGCTGTAAATTCGACACACATGGTTGGTTGGCTTTATGGAAGGCCTATATTATTGGATGCTGCAGTGTACCAGATGAGTTGTAATTAAATGGATAACAGACTGAATATGTGCAAGAGATTTGATTTGTATCAGCTTGCTTGCTCATGCTGCCTTATCAAAATGATGTCCTTTCCTCAGCAAAATTATCAGAGTTGGCTCTCAACCAAGCTGATCTTAAATTTGATTTCTATCTTTGTTAGAATTATGAAGTTCCTGTTTGCTTTTGAAAATACTGCTGTAGGTTGAACCACAGATGAACCAACCAACAGTTCAGTCTGTTATGGTTGTAAACAAAGTCTTTTAAAAATAGATTCTGGCAAAGCTGCAATTGTGCACAAATGGCACATTTAGCATTTTGTGTCTGGTCGTCATTGTCGGAGCTAAATTAATTGGATCATCTGATAATTGGTCCTTTGATTGATGCAGCCAGTTATAGTTTGGAATGACAATGAATTGACTCATACAAAAGGCTGATATGCTCTACTGCGGCATGAAGGCTTGCGCATGTAGACGCTAAGGCTACATACACAATAGGCTACCATACGCTTATTGGATTTAGTTGACCAGTGTTTGCCCTGGAAGTTTCTCTTCCCTCCTCCCATTGTCCTTGGCAGGTGTTGGTGACTAGGGAGCCCACTTTAGGCCTGGTGAGGACTGTGCTATGCTTGTGTGTGTGTTGGGGGGTGGGGTTGGGGGGCAGTGGGTTGTGGGTTGTGTGGGCTGGCACTTGACTGATGTTTCCTCCAGACTGACGGCTGTCCTGATTGCTTGTGTCACTCGGCCTCCCCAGGTCTTCCTTCAGCAGCGCCACATTGTGCAGTCCTGACCCACCCGAGCCGCAAATGAGGCTCCGCACCGTCACGCCTCACTGCCAGTCACCCCTGCCTACTGCCTCCCCCTTCCCCCCCGATCCTTCCCCCAGCCAGGCCCCCTGACCCGGCTCTTGGCTGGATGGAGTCAGCCCTTTTTGAGGCTCGCTCTCTCTCTCTCTGTTTCCTGGCCTTCATTAAGCTCAGGGCTGGGAAGGCAGGGGCCACAGGGATGGGTGGGAGTCAACGATGGTGGGCTTCGTGTGGTGACCCACCACCTGCAATACCATCAGTCTCCTCCCAACACACAACCCCCCCAGCATTACTGCCAGGACAAAAGAGTTTCCGTCACCCATGAACCGTAACCGCCCTGCCCCTTCGCGTGACAAGAGAGCTTTCCTCCATTCTACATCTGTGTGATGACGGGGGTTGAAAATATATCAGGGAGAATAATAAGCAATTAGAGTTGGGTGGGGGGTGGGGGTAATGTGTAGATCCAGGTGCCGTGGTGAACGTGTCCTTCGCAGCCGAGCGCTGTCTGTCACGCAAGCCCGGGCCGCTGCGTTGTGTGGAGCCTGAGTGGTTTTGATTGCAGGGACTGATTAGGCTGTGAGCCTGAATGGGAATTAAGAGGGCACTGTGCGCTGTGCTAACGCCAGGCTGGCTGGGCCCGGCCTCCGATGCCACTGTTTCTAAAGCAGTAATTAACCCCAGCAGAGGCCACGGAGGGCAAAGGCTCTTTGGCAAACGCCACCGAAACCCCTCTCTCCTGTGCAGGTGCAGCAGTAAAAACACTTGTCTCTTTTGTTTCTCACTCGTCTGGTTAAATAGCATCTCACTGTAGTTGAATAGACAGAGGCTGTTGAGTCCATTTTAGTTTTTTATTCGAGGTATTCAAAAGATGGAAATAAATAAACAAATGTCACGTGACACAGAAGGGTTTTCTTTCTGAGGTGTTTTTTAAAATTCATAAATACCATCAACCACACACTGTACACTGCATCCTTGATTTACACAAATTTCCTCAAGAAGAAAAAAATACATAAGCCAGAAGTCAGACCGAGTGACGATCAAAGAAAAGGGGGAAGTTAATAAAAAATATACATGATATGCAACAGGAATGGGTTTGCAAAAATAGTCTGGCCAGTCACTAAACTGAACCAGTGTCTCTTTACATCAATTCTGCCACTAGGAACTTCTCAAGGCACTGGCAGCCCCCGAACAAACACCGGTGAAACGCACCCAGATATCACTTAACACTGTTCTAGGATCAGACAGGCCTGTGCGGTGGGTAAATCACTGATTCACCTGCTCACACCGACATGGAACTGTGTGCCAGCAAACAGTTGAATGGCAGCAGGGCACACCTACAAGGAAGCAAGCAGAAGAGGAAGTATGTGTGTAAGGGGGGGACGACCCTTTTTGGGCTAAAGCTAGCTATCCCTGAGGTCAAAGGTCACACTGCTTCTTGTTGTGTTGGAAGGCCCTGTGGTGCCATGGGTAGGCTGCACAACACCGGGGGGTGGGGGCGAGACAGGGGCAGGTGGTGACTGGCGCTCTCTTACTTCAATACAGAAACTTCTAGCACAGAAGGCTTTGTTAATGTTGTTAAAATACAAAAAAAGAAGCACAAAATAATGTTGATAAGAAAGGAAACACTAATGGAGCCAGAGATGATTATTTACAAAGCTGCTTCAGTTCTACCTTTTGTATCTGAGCTGGAACAATAATCTTATGTATTTGCTCCATTGAACAAACCAAGAGATCATTATAACCAAAGGTTGCCCTAATTCCCTATTCTTCTTTATAGGAGCAGTCTGCGATTCTAATCCAATACTGAATTTTGGTAAATACAGCTAATTGCTCCTCACAGTCGTCTTGCTGGCCGTTCTATGGGTGGGCTCAAAAAATAAATAATAATAATAAAAGTGTTTGTACAGTCTTGGCTCTGTAAATGGGAAACAAAAAAGTGGGTTGCACCAAGCCATACACTATTCATGTCAATCAACACGAGGCTTCAGGAGCACAGGAGGGGAATTTGATTGGCTGTTGAGCCTCATTATCAACAACCTTTTGCCAGAATCGTAGACTGTGCCTTTAAGGATAATATTATTGGCATGGCGACTTACATGTCCAAATGAGAGAGATAAAGTGCCACTTTTAAATATTCCAGTACAGACTCTTCGCTAGAGGTTTTAAATGACATTACATTTCTTGTAGGCAAACAAAACATTCATAATAATTTGGGGTCTCTGAAATAGTGTGTTCAAAACCAGCCCTTTCGTAATTACTTAATAAATCCCTTTACATAAAAATATACTTGTTCCCTTTTCAAAAAGCTCCACTCATTCATCCGTGTAGTGAAAGAAATGGGATCAACCCTTTGTAATGCTGGTGCCCTCCGCTGGTTAAAACCATACACGACTGTGAAGACCCCAAAATAAACACAATGACAACAAAAATACTAGAAAACAGCTCAACAAAACCCCACAAAGACCAGCAGCCCAGTCTGGTGACACCCAGTCAGTTAAAGGTCCTTTTTGTCCATTGTCCGCTCATAGGGTCAGAGTGAAGAAAGTCTCTCACTCCTCTGGTTCTGATCTACACTTCAGTCAGACGTCATCAAATATGCGACCACGAGACAATGACGTGGACAGATAGCGACCTCCAGTGTACCTAAGGAGAAAACATCAATACAAATCTTAGAGATAGTCACGGGAAGTGATCCAGCCACCTTTCACTCCACACTAAGCTGAAGTCACGCAGTCGGTTAGGTTTTTTAATCAAGCAATTAATCAATCAACCAACCATCTAACTAAATCAACCAATCGCTCGATCAATCATTTATCTTCTCAGTGGTGAAATATGCTTACCTGCGGTCATCGGTCTCCACTATCTCCTCTGCATTGAAGTCTAAAGGTTCAGCATCCTGCAGGAGTTCAGTCTGGTCACTCCTGTCTCTCCTGGACGCTGGAGCAACTGTAGGGGGGAGGAAGGGAGATCCACTGGTCAGAATCAACTCTTCCTCTCCCCTCGCTCACATGAGGGAGTAACACTGACTGACTGATTGACGGTCCAGTACAGAGAACCTCAGAGACACTTGGGCTGTGGTAATACTTACATGCACTGCTGTTCATAACGGACTCGTTGTTCTCCTTCAGTTCTGAATAGGAGTTCCTGTTCCGGCTGGCATACTTCTCTTGTGGGTCCCTGTACCGTTCCCTAAATTCCTAGAAAAAAATATATATATATATATATATATATATATCAGGGAATCAGCCCTGAACCCCCTTATCACAGTAGGTGCTATAAGTTCTGTGTTTTTTCCCATGGTTCTGGGGTATACTTACTCTCCTGCGGATCTCTCCATCTTCTGTTCTCTGTCGCATCCTCCTCTCTGCACATAAGCACACAGTGAAGAGGTCACTTTACATATCCAACTAGACATTGAATAACACGGAGGTTAATAATGCAGATTTTAATTAAAGGCCAACCAGACAGATTCCATGGATTTGGCATGAAAACTGTTTGGTATGTAGCCTAACCTTAAGGTATGGTATGTAGCCTAAAGTTCCTCATTCAGAGCTGCATGAAATGCTCAATTTGCACTTTTCCAATTGCCTATTACCCAGTGTAAATCTCTCTGGCCAGTCTGTGTCGTGTGTGTGTGTGTGTGTGGTGTGCGGTAGAATTTCAGTTTTATTTTGTGTTTAAATCCAAGGTCCAAACGGTCTGCATCGCCACTGAATGAGAACTGTATCGTTAAGATATCTGAGATGAGGTCACCTCTCCTGATGAGCTCCCTGCCTTCGTCCACCAGGTCCGTGGTCATGTTGTTCTCCCCCATGAACTGCTGGAAGCCCAGCATATTCAGGCAGCGCGTCCCCAGGCTGCAGAGTGACGGAGAGACAAAACCAGACAAAGAGGATATTGACATGACAACCATGACAGGTGTGGGGCGTGTCTAATAGGGATGGTTAGAAGCAGCACGGGGATTAAGGTTCCGGTTCAGAGCATAGAAGAACTGCTAGATTTTGCTCCACCCATGCACTGATATGGTGGATTTCATTCTGTGGGTTCACATACTCGGTTGATTGTTCCTACTCAACCCTGTAAGGGACTTATGAACATTGATGGGCAAGTAGAAGTACAGAGGACTGCATTTGTGCTACTAACCTGTAGTAGGTTGCAATGCAGAGTAGCAGGATGAGCATGGGGTAGTAGATGTAGAATCCTTTAGCGATGAATGAGAGAACCTTCATGGATCCCATGATCTAACCATGACACACACACACACACACACAAAAGGTAAAGAATGGCACGGAAAGGGCTGTTTAGTAGTAGTAAACAGATTTCATTCCTCCGTAGTAAACAGGTGTTACCAGTTGCACAGTCAGCAACTCACTGTAGTGTAGGCAGTCTGCTCTCTCTGTTGGCCAGAGATGGCGGTGTCCATATGAATCAGTCCCAGGAAGTTCAGGCAGAGGGGCGGGGTCAGTCGGCAGAACAACCTACACACAAGGTAAACATTCATCTCCAGCTGCACAGTACGCTACAGCAGAACACATAGTACAACATTATGGCATCAGTGACACTGTTGACATACATGCCGCTAAACTGCAGGCTGTAGGCGTCCGTCTGATGGTGCGAGGCCAGGTAGTAGTAGTTGAAGACTCGGATGCGGAACACAGTAGAGTACACGCAGTAGCACAGGTAAAAAATTGTGAAGAAGCACGCCATCTGGTGGACAAGAGCAGACATTGCATCTGACGGTGCCACAGCAGGAGGAACAGGGTAGGGCATTGCCGATGACTCACACACTAAAAGACTGCTATGCTTTAACTCCCACTTGACTGCAGACTCGGTCTCTTTCTCACCTCTATGTAGAAGTAGTTGTACTCCTTCTCGGCTAGCTGGATGAAGACGGCGAAGAGGGAGAGGACGGGCTGGGTGCTGAAGAAGGTGCACTCGGACCAGACCACCGCCACGGAGACCAACATCAGGATCACGGCCAGCCCCCTGTAGAACCAGTGCCGCAGCTTGCACTCCCAGTACCACTCTGTAAACATCAACAAACAACAAAACACCTACATTTAGTTGTGCTTTCACCCAGACCCAAATACAGTGTATAGTTCACCAGTCTTCCCAAGGACCTAAACCAATGTCCCCAATATCGCTAAACCTTAATCATTTAAAGTTACCCAATCCTTTTCAGGAGATCGTTACCACACAGAAGCAAATACAGTATACAACAGAGGTGAGGGCACAATCACTTAAATGTGAAATAATTCAAAATTGTATCACCTTACAGTAATTGTAGTATTTCTGAGTTGACAAATAGAGTATTTGCTCTTATGTAGAACTAAAAACGAGCAGTTATTGTTACTGTATTACACTGGTATCCTCCTTGCCCAGGTGAACTGAGTCTGCCATCAAAAATAAAGGTGAAAATACAAAGTATTGAAAAAATAAAAGATTTCAGTCTCAGTAATGAAGGGAGTACTGACTTGTGTTGCATTGAGTTCCTTCTGTGGGGCCTGTATTTTAATATAGTTAATCTAAACTGTTAGTTTTAATTGTATATATCTTGCACAGGGCTTTACTTCTGTTGTATACTGTATCATTTATCAGTCATGTCAAAAAGGGATTAGCAGACCAACTCTCAGATCCAGAAAGGTGAGAAAAACCTGTCACTACCGCTGACTCACCTATAATACTCCACATAATACACAAGAATCTAACAATGATGGTACGTGATTCATTCTGCCCTGTTCACCTCCCAATATGTAACCTCTTGTTTTTAAATAAACAGTGGAAAATGTCTGCTTTGTACACATTTGGCCGGTAGTCTAAGTGGCTTTGTACACTACTGACATGAGACAGAGTAGTACAAATTGACATGACATGACATCACATCACATCAGTGGTATGTGGCATGCGTTTCACTACTGGGTTAAAGTTTGATGGAACCGAATATTGCTGTTTTCCTGTTGTAAGTGGTTGTTTACATACAGTGGGGAAAATAAGTATTTGAACCCCTGCCGATTTCGCAAGTTTGGCCACTTGCAAAGAAATGTGTGATCTATAATTGTAATAGTAGGTGTATTTTAACAGTGAGAAACAGAATATCAACAAAAAAATCCAGAAAACTGCATTTTATAACATTTATGACTTAATTTGCATTTGATGCAGAACATAAGTATTTGAACCCCTAGCAAAACATGACTTAGTACTGTGTGGAATAACCCTTGTTGGCAAGCACAGACGTCAGATTTTTCTTGTAGTTGGTCACCAGGTCTACACACATCTCAGGAGGGATTTTGATCCACTCCTCTTTGCAGATCCTCTCCAAATCCTTAAGGTTGCGTTTTCAATGGGAGGGAATGAGGGAATGAGGTTCAAGCCCAATATTCCACGTTACATGGCCCCATCCATAGTCCCCTCGATGCAGTGGAGTCGTCCTGTACCCTTGGCAGAGAAACAGCCCCAAAGCATAATGTTTCCACCTCCATGCTTGATGGTGGGGATGGTGTTCTTGGGGTCATATTCAGCATTCTTCCCCCTCCAAACGCGGCAAGTTGAGTTGATGCCAAAGAGCTTGATTTTGGTCTCATCTGACCACATCCTGTCTCCCAATCATCTTTATAATCATTCAAGTGTTCATTGGCAAACTTCAGACGGCCCTGTACATGTGCTTCCTTGAGCAGGGGGACCTTGCGAGTGCTGCAGTACTTCAAACCATCACGGCGTAGTGTGTTGCCAATGGTTTTCTTGGTGACTGTGGTCCCAGCTGCCTTGAGATCATTCACAAGCTCCCCCTGTGTAGTTCTGGGGTTATTCTGCACCTTTCGGATGATCACCGATACCGCACGAGGGGATATCTTGCATGGAGCCCCAGACCTAGAGCGATGGACAGTTGTTTGGTGTTGCTTCCATTTACGAATAATCGCACCAATAGTTGTCTGCTTCTCACCAAGCTGCTTGCCGATGGTTTTGTAACCCATTCCAGCCTTGTGCAGGTCTACAATCTTATCTCTGACGTCCTTGGTCAACTCTTTGGTCTTGCCCATGGTGGTGAGGTTGAAGGTGTGAAGTATGATTCTTTGGACAGGTTTATTTTATACACATCACCAGTTGAGATCAGGTGTACCTTGTTAGGCCTAATGAGGACTAATCTGTGTGCTTCTTGGGCACATAACTGGTCATTGGGAGCCAGAATTCTTGCTGTTTGCTTGGGGGTTCAAATACTTATTTTCTGCATCAAATACAAATAAAGTCATAAATGTTATAAAATGCAGTTATCTGGATTTGTTTGTTGATATTCTATTTCTCACTGTTAAAATACACCTACCATTACAATTATAGATCACACATTTCTTTGCAAGTGGCCAAACTTGCGAAATCGGCAGGGGTTCAAATACTTATTTTCCCCACTGTAGTAGTTATTGTGTGAGCATAGAAATGCTCATATGGGGGACTGATGGAACCAAATATTGCGGTTTTCCTGTTCTAACAGACATGAACTAAATGCTTACATCATTTTGTATCGTGTGACTCATGTGTAAACCAAACCCCTGGATATGTACTCTGTTTTTGTCTGACCCATTAGCATCTGAACCCCTTCCCCCCAGATAGCCTCCTTCCGTTCTTCAGGTTTGGCATGGTCGATAGATTCAATCAAGTTGATCCTGTTTTCTCTGACATAGCTGACATACTGTGCATACCTATGGTGGGAGTATAGAAGTATCTACTGATCCATCCTGGAGGCTCCGAGGAGGGGAAGCTGTGCACAAACTGATGGGCGACACTGGCCTCGTTCTTGGCCACGTCCTCCAGATGGACTGCCTCCTCCAGAAGCATCTGCCACTGGACCTGGGTGCGATTGTGCCGCTGCACTGCATAGATCACCTGGTTGATGGAGAAAACGCCTTCATGCATTACACAGACAGAGTCCGTCGTATTTACGACCTCAGGAGCAACACGACCATGCCTAATGAAACCGTGCTCCGTTTCAGAGCTTAGTAGCATAATGTTGTTTACCATAACAGGTTTAGCCTTCGGCGACTCTATTAAATCTTGAGGACCATAATTGAATCCCAACCTAATGTCATTTGACAGGCCGTGTGGGTAGGCAAACAAGCTGTGTGAACTGAGTAGACCCCAGTGTTGCTGTACCTGTTTGTGCAGCTTCACCAGGCTCCTTTTGCTGGGACACGGGTTACCATGCTCATCAAAGTCCTCATAGTCATCCATGTTCCTGCCCATTTTCTCCTGGTAGTCTGTAGGGCACTATGATAGTGGAAGAGCATGAAATCACTCTACAGCCATAACAATCACCGTCATAATAAAAGCTGTAATGTTGTCATGTGTTATTGGTGGTAAAATACTTCTTCTCGATATTGACTTTACCTTTCTTAAAACCGTGTCAATGCACTTCCTAAGAGGGTTATTATACTTGATAGCCTCACTGGCATTCCTCACATCCTGGAAAACAAAGACATGATCACACGGTACATGTAGTCAATTTGTCATTTTAGGAGCAAATTATGCATCACACATCTGGCTGGTTGTCACACAGAAAAACACCCCCTAGTTATCACCGTCTGGCCCTTATCTATTTCCAATAATAAACAATAGTTAAACACATATCAATGTTGGGATTATGTTATGATAATGTTAATATGTACCTGACCTTATTTAGTCTAAAGAGGGGCCAAAGCATATGTGGATATAGGAGGCATTTTGTGAAATGGTGAGATTTCCGTCACTGTCTCGCTAACCTCCATGACGTCCTCCAGATTCTCCTCTGCGTCAGCCTTCTCCGTCATCAGTTTGGAGGCCTTGAAGTATGTCTTGGCTAGCAGGTGACCGTGACAGGAGGCATTCCAATAGGAGCGCGGGATCTCCACCAAGCCATAGCCCAGCAACAGCACGAGCAGGAACAAGCCCCAGGTGTTGGCTGCTGTGATACCAATGACTCGCAGCTGAGTCCTAGACAGACACACACACACACACACACACACACACACACACACACACACACACACACACACACACACACACACACACACACACACACACACACACACACACCAGTGTCAATGCTGTAAATAAACAATCAATGTCTGGTCAGTCATACAACATGGTGGGGATTATGTGAACAACAACGTGTGCGAACAGATAAGATAAACTGCCGCCATACAGTCTCTGATGTCTGATGAACAGATGTCTACAAATGACGCAGTTTGGAAGGCCACTATTACCTAGGGTAAGAAAAATAGATAGCTGAGGGAACTTGTGTTTACTCGTGCACAAGGTCTCACCACTATGCCCTTTATATGGTTTCACCTTCAGCAGAGAGCCATTCCTTGGAATAAAAAAATATTTCCAACCTGAAGGTTACATCCAGGGCTAATGAGAGGAAAGGTGAAGGGAAAGTGAGATACTCACCATGAGAGGTGGAGTTTGGGGCTCACGGCCACATAGATCAGCAGCGAGCAGAAGATGAGCAGGTATGTGCCGTAGTAGATGGCGTTCTCAATCAGAGCCGTCTTCACCTTCCCCGAGATGGAAAACCCTCCAGAACGGGCATAAGACTGCATAAATGGGATGAGCAACCTGCAAACAACAGAATGCGTAGTGATTAACCATATTTTACAACTATTCTCAGAAAAACTCAGTTAAGGATTATAGTCACTTTCCTTAAGAAGTATTACTCATATATATACAAAAACAAATAGTCTGTAATGGTTTGAAATCGTTATGCAGTGCGATTCTTACCAAGTCAAAAACTGTGAGGTCCAGTATACTACTCGCCAGAACACAGGTAGAATTCCATCAGGTATGTAGCTCCAAGGCTTATGACAGACTTCTTTGGGGCTGCAGTGTGTGACATAAGTATGAGCTTCACACAACTAAGTCTTTTTAATTTATACAAAAAGATATTAAGTATAAAATTGATATGGCCTAGTTCATCAAACCAACAGCCTGAAACAACAGCAGCCTGGTTCAGAACAGGAAAATGGGTCATTAGCTGAATGCATGAAAGGAGGTTTAAAGAACCTTGTCGTTGGAGCAGAAGAATTGGACGACTGATTTGAGTATTCTGTAGGTGGGACTGCAGCCTTTTCCTTGTTGTTATTTATCTTGCACTGGTTATAAATACTCTGCAATCAGAAACACATTGGGAGTGTCAATCGACGATAAAGCAGCGCGTTAGTGTGGTAGTTAACCAACAACTTATATTGTGTGTGTTAATGTGTGGAATGTGCCAACTCACCGTACTGACATCCAGAGGCAATATAAAAACGATCAAGAAGCAAAGAAACCAGGCGAGAAGGGTGGCAAACAAAACCATCCGATGCTGCTTACGAAAGTCTCCATAGCGATGGAGAAGGAACAGTGCCAGGAAAAACACCACCACAATCTCGATGCCCAATGCCACACCACTCATTCTGTCAGATGAGCTGTGTATGCAGTCATATCAAATCGAGTGAAGCCATCACTCAATACACCTTATCCGAGACTTGAGAGAGAGAGAGAGAGAGGGGTCAACTTTGTTCACGTGTACAACACAATGAAGTAACTATGGAGGCTTAGGAAAAGTGAAAATAGCTGGCTAAAGAAAAAATAGGTGTAGGTTACACTAATAGGAAAGGAAAACTGCTCGCATAGAGGAGTCGACACTCAGCAGGAATATCGATTTGCCTTATAACAGTACCCAAACAAACACACTAGCGATGAATTACCTATTTCAAGTACAACCTAAATTACAATTCTTACAACGCACAATACACATCTACAAATCTTATAAAGTGACGTTAGCTAACTGTCTACAAAGATTCGTTGTCTGTAACGCTAGCTTTCTGAAAGCAACACATACATGTTAACATTAGCTAGCGCTAGCGCCATTATTGGAATTGAGTGAAAGATATCCAAAAGCACCTACTTTTGGTAAAATATTCAAATAGGCAAATTAGGTCTTACAAATCCTGTCTCTGTTACATAGATCCCAGTGACAAAATCCAGACCCCATTTCTATTCCTAGATGTCATTGCGTGTCAAAAGGCAACGCAAGTGTTGCCTCTGAACCTGGGAAGTCTTACGTAATCTGAAGCTGCACGTTTCCTATTTTGGCTGTGCATTGTGGGATGTGTGGTACATTCAACACTGACGTAGCCATTTCGGAGATAGATCTGGTAATCTGTTCCATTTTCAGGCATGTACATGTCGAACCTGTTTTCATGCAAGTAAAGGAATATTATACATTTCCTGAATATGCTTTTTTGGTATTTAGATGAATCTACCCCCCCCCCCCTCCTCTTAACATAAATTATGTTTTTCCCCCGTTTCTTTGGTTCGTCAGGTTACCTTTGGTTAGTATAATAAACACCCCTTTTGGTCACTTTTATATACGTGGTTGTAGGTATATCTGTATGCATGTATGTACATATCAATACTTGTGTACATGTGTTTATGTATGTATGTGTATATGGATGATTTTTCTTTCCTTCTGTTTTTGTGTCACAAGGTGTATAAAATAGACACACACACAAAATCATTTTTGTGAATTCAGGGAATTACGAATTAAAGTATGAAAACGACATGTAATTTTTTCCATTCTTAGAACCTTTACCTTTGTTTATTGTTTCTAAATATTTAGCTAAACATTAAACACCAAACATTAATCCTAGACCTCCCTCAGACCATGTAACGGTGCAGTTTGTTGCATATCCACATACACATGTACATCACGTCAACACTGGTTTTGACACAGCTACACTGTATGTGTTGATAATCCAGTAAGTGTGTAATTGTGATAATTTTATCTAACATGTTCCAGTTTGATTTTGACAATCTCACAACGTCAGAGCAAAGACTTGCGCAGCCCCTGTGATCTTTGGTGCCCCCTTGAGGAGGGCCTGGGCCCCAGGTTGGGAACTATGGGTTAGGCTATAGTCAGACTAGTATTAGGCCCTGCGACTATTTTGTTTCTGTTGACTGTTGACCTGTTGACTGACAACATCCTACACACCATTGTTAGCTAAATTCGTGAGCTAATTTATAAGTAAAGGTTACTCAATGGATTGTTTCATCAAAAGTTCACTGACCCAGGTATGCTACTTACCATAATTAGAGCAAGTAGGCAAGCACACGAATGTGTTCAGTGACATACAAGTTTATTGATTCATCCATAATTGTACATTCTCTCACTAGCAGTGAACTTTGTCCTTTAAAAATATGAAATGTGAAATTGGATGCTCCACTATTTTGTCCAAATCATTTAAATTAAGATAAGTTATTTAAAAATCACAATCTCATTCATGTGTCAACAGGTTTTCCATCTGAAGCGTTTTTCGTTTACACAACACAGATTATGACCCCCCACCCCAGATTTGAATTCCAAGGACTTTTCCAAGTCTTTGATTTTACTTATCTGGAGGTTGATTTACCGTGTCACATGCACATTTAATTTCACATGGTCTTCTTGTTTTGCTGGAGAACCTGAAGCCTATGATCCATCACAGATTTCACACGGTGCATAATAATCACACGCTGTCCCTCCTGAAAAACAGTGTTCTGTTCATACATCTGTGTAGGTCCAAAAATAGGGGTCGTCAGAATTGAGTGATCCCAACAAGTTAATACATACATCCGGGTCTTCTACCAGAGAGTCTACGTTTCCCAGGAGATCCAAACAAAGGTTTTCCAGCAAGCGTAGACACAAATTCCAGTCCTCTGACAGATCTGGACCTCCCAGGACAGTCAACCACAAGGATCCAAACATGTCCAGCGACTCTGTCCAGTCCTCAAATAACTCGTCCATGATGGATTCCAACCAGAGGCACACACCTTGCACTGCTTGTTACTCATTAATTTTCAGAAAGCCTTTCGCATGGCACATGTGATTAGGAGTAGAGCAGTTACTGTCCGTTTGACAGGTGTGTCTGTAAGGACTTACAGTGGCCATCTGCTTCCTCTACTGAGGTTAAACCCTTTACCCAGACGTAGTGGACTGCGCAGGGACTTTGCAGAGGATTACGCAGAGGGCAGCAGTTCTCTCATCCCTCCTGAAGGCAATAACTGTACCTGATCCTAACTTCAATTTTTTTTTCTCCATAAATAAATAAGATTGATTCAGTTTTTTTAAGTACAGAACACACAGTTATCAGTATTAGAAACCATGCATATCAAACATAACGCCCTGAATGACCTTAAATGTTTTATGCTAAAATCACAGTAACAATCACACCACACTAGTGCTTTCTATTATCTAAATAACAAATTTCAAAGAAATTACCTATATGTTCAGAACCAGAATATGATTTCTAATCTGATTTAATCTGGATAGCTGTGCAACTGAAGTATGTACTTTATTTACAAAGGAAGGCCCACACTTATGCCATGCCTACAAGAAAACCACTGAATAATGAATAGTGGTCATCAGGTATACACTAAACCAGTGGTTCTCAAAGTGGGGGGCGCGCCCCCCTGGGGGGGCGCGAACACTCTCCAGGGGGGGCGCGATGTCACAGACGGAGAAAAAAAAAAACGACCGCCGACCTGTCACTGGTTAGTGAAAGCTCCCTCAGTGGCGAAATGCAAGGGGCTGGACTGACCCAAACAAATCAAATACTGTTTTGCTCCTGATCCACCAATCAAAACGGAGTTTTATCATTTGAACGCGAGTTGCGCCTAAGCTTCCCAGTATAAAAAAAAAAACGCAGGCATTGGTAAGAGCTCACCCTGATACGACACTCTGCAGAGTTTGTCCAATTTCTCTTGTTTCCTGTATCATTCAGATATTCATTGCTTTATAAACAGTCTTTTTAAAGACTCACTCCTTCCTTAGTAATACCTTACTGCACTTGCAGTAGGTCTATTCTTAGCCTATTCTAAGGAGTAATTTGCTCCAGTCTTTTGAAAAAGCTCGTAGCCCCGAGAGCTAGCCTAGCTAGCTACCTTCTTCCAACTGCAGCTAGCCCTTTTCTCCTTAACACCGACCTTTACATTTTTTTATCATCCACCGTGTTGCAACAAATAAAACACCAGCACTTGAATACTATTTTGTGCTGTCCCTGTCTACATTGTGTACAGTTCGTTTTGTTAGGAATCATTGCCTAGCACAGCCTTATCCTTATCCATTATTCGTGTCGTTCACAACCACACATACAAGAACACGACGTTGAAATTAGAACTTTATTAACTTCACACACATTGTATCAGCAAACAAACACAACTATGGACACGTTTCTGATTCGTAAAAGTCAGAAAGAGAAGCCTGTGGACTTCTTTAAACATGAACGTGATGGCCTCCAGCAACAACGAACCACCATCTCCAAGCAGTGTCTGGAAGCATCTTATGTCGTTGCTCATAGAATTGCTAAGCTTGGCAAACCCCATACAATTGTCGAAACACTGATTTTGCCGGCCGCGCAAGACGTGTAGAATAGGAGCTAAACTCAGCGCAATACCTATGTCAAATGACACTATCACGCCGAATATCAGAAATCAGTTTGGGTCCTATTTCAAAGACGACTACCGTTCATTCGCCCGAGTTCGGGATCCATTTCTCTGCTCAGCAGACGAGCTGTCAATCGACATGAAAGAGCAGCTGAAGAGTGACAGTAGACTTAGGCATCTCCCCTCTTTCGTCATTCTGGATAGCAATGATCAGCTTTGCGACATAGCCTTAAAAATGCTCTTCCTTTTCGCGTCGACATATTTGTGCGAGGCAGGCTTTTCAAGACTCACTGCGCTCAAAACTAAATACCGCAACCGCGCACAGATCGAGGATGACCTGAGGATATGTTTGTCAAACATAGCCCCAAGATTTGAGGACCTTTGCAATGCAAAGCAGGCTCATGTCTCACATTGACAGACCTGTAGGATTTTTTTTGTAATGATCACAAGAGGCCCATAATAATAACAGTATCCAAATGATAGCAATAATAACACTAATTATTATTATGATAATAATAATAATACAATAATAATAATTGGTCGATAATCATTAATTATAATAATAACATAATGATGGTGATAATAAGGAATAGCCTACTAATAGGCCTACTATTACTGATAATAATAATAATAATAATAATAATAAATAGTTATAATAATTGTCTGTATGGGCCTAACAATAACAATAGCCTAACCTTGACATGTCAGGCCTATCAATAACAATACGCTATCTATCTATCTATATATCTATATATGGTGGTGTAGTTGAGGGCGGTGGCGGCGGGCCGCGGGCGGCACGCTGGGGTGGGGGGGCTCCAACTACCCCTAACCAGCTTTGGGGGGGCCCAGCTTGCAAAAGTTTGAGAACCCCTGCACTAAACTATAGGAGTGGGCAAGCCAGAGACATCCTAGACAAATGGCATTGACTAAAGCTCATTTACATTAGGATCTTATCTTCATTTCCATCTGAAATAGGACAAACGGATATTTACTAAAAGCTCAAGAAACACTCAGAGAATGCAGGATGTCCTATTAAAAGGGCCCATGAGAGTGGCCGAAAGAGAACATTCTGGACAGTTATCTCAAGAGGTCAGCATGGAAGGTCAGACTTCAGAGGCACTTTGGGACATTCAGGGAGAGATCATATAAACTAACATACATGCTATCCTACAATCATGTGGCTTACTATGAACAGTTGTCAAGATTTTGTCATCATGATAAACTTCCAAATTAAGACAGAGGCCTAATCCTTGATCTTTTTCCTCACAGTTGGCACCCTCAGCAGTTTGCCACTAGGTGACACTCAATGTAGAATGTGACTTGATACTGTCTGAGCTCTGTGTATGTGTCTAAACTACAAACATACCATAAGAACTACATTTAATTTCGTCTCTGGACATAAATAATAATATAAATATAACTGGATTTAAACAAATGTGTTTCATTGTACAGGACTGTCATGAAAATGTTGTGGCTTCATTAGCCTTACTACACTTACCTAATTTGAAAAAACAAATCCTCAAAGTGTTCATTCAGAAAATTGGGAATGAAAAACTGCTGAGGTTTGTGAATTGTAAACGGCAAAGCATTGGTGATCATTTAAATGCCAATTCCTTTGTCTGCAGCGGTTGCAGCATGCAGCATTGCTCAGGCCACAAACACTTCTACAGTCGAGAGAGCACTCTTTCCCCTAGCCCTGAGGTCACAGGCGGTGCCAAAACACCGAATGAACCCTGAGATGACATTTTCCCTCTCCTGGGATACTGATGCCCTGAGAAACGAGAGACACTCTCTTCAAAACAACTATTGTTTGAGCTGTGATTTTTCTGTATCACTTTCAAGAGATTATTACACACGATGGCGTCTTATGTGTAGCATGTATTAAACGGCCAGTTTAAACTAAAGTAGTGGGGATCATTCACATTTCCTTCTTTCCAAAGGAGGGTAACCTAAAACACTTGCTTACAAAGGCTGTTGTTTGGATGATGAGGCTTCCCTTGGCGCCAGTCAGGGCAATCACAGGCCCATCATTTACCTCAGAGTGGCTGTTTTTTTACATGAAGAGGTGAATTTTTTACATACTCAAGACAGAGTTGTCTCTTAGTCTGTTTATGCGATGTTCGAGTCTACCAATGCTTCCCTCTCCCCGAGTTAAGCAGCTCTGACACACTGGGGCTCTTCTGGGGGATGGGGGCAGACTAGCCAGGAGCCCTTGAGTGGATCCAGTGGGACCCATTGAGATGTGAGAACAGGCAACTTGCCTTGTCCCCAGCATGGCCCTAAACAACAGGTACGGCAACATGGAGGGCCTTGTTTGAAGTTTGATCCATGGGAAACCCTGGGCACAATGAATTGGGGGGACAATGCGGGCACAGTGCTGTCTGTCCCCAGGGTGGCATCGTCGAGCAGGGATCCCATAGCCTGCCCCAAATTAGCAGTCCTACGGGAGTGGCCCCTCCCTGGACTTACCTATGTTAGTTGCCTGAGATAACCCGACAATGAGGTGTAGACTTACATGCAGAAATCGAGGGCAGGGTGTTCTGCAGTTCATGTTCATGAGAGTTTGAGAGCCTCAGCTACTGAATCCTGAAGGGCATTTTGTTTTATTGGTGGGTGGTCTGTTATTATTGCAGTCAATCAACCTTGTAATAATTGAGGCAGCCCAAGATGTTTTTCTCTACCTTATGTCTGAAGCGAGGATTTTGTTTGTTTATTTATGTTTGGGTGACTTCTTCTTTGTTTTTTTTCGATTCTCATGACTAAATCATCCAAGTCATTTGGGGTGCTGACCATACTGCTAACGCACACCTGTTCTTTTTTCCAGGCACTCCCCCAACAAGGTTTGCCCTCTGAAGGGTGCTACATAGACAATGTGTTCAGTTTACATATGCCGAATCGTTCTTCACCAGGGTTGATTCAACAGCCACTCCAAACATGGAGTCTGTGGTTAAAATGGAGTGAATGGATGAACAGAATTGGATAATATCAAATTGAATTCTAAGAACCGATTTTATCCTAATGGAATGTTTGAGTGCTGTTCAATTCTTCGATTCCCATTCAAATGACTGTAAATGCTACAAAGACCGCAAAATAGAAACAATCTCCAAATGTGAGTAAATGGTTTGAGACCACAGATATGAAATTCTTAGCCTTTTCCACGGGATCAATGTAGGGCAGAAATGTGTTATTATTTATGGTTGGAAGTCTCTGCCTGTGATCTGTCACACCAAACATTTGCCAAGTCTGCAGAAACCACAACAGGGTTTATAGATGTTTTCCAGCTCCACATTCCATCTATAATCTTTTTCACAGATAGTCACAGTAGGGAAACTTGTACAGAAGAATACGTCATGCTCGCTGGAGAACAATACTTTCAGTGAGGGCATGTACAGTGAAAAGGCAAATGAAACTGTGTCTTCGAAACCACTCTGAAGGCCATTATTAGGCCACTTTTCACTCTCCGGAGTGACACCAGGTCCACCCCTGCATAGAAATAAACATTGAAACTGTGCTGTCAAACATTTGTGGTTTCTGCAGCACTGTGTCTGCACTGAAGGAACATGAGCTATCTGCCCCTCTCTCTTCCTTTCTTTTTTCCCCTCATCTCTCTCTGTTCTGTCCCTTCCTCCTCCTATACTCCGTCCCCACTTTTGTGTCTTTATTTCCAAGGGTTGCATCACACCTTCATGATCACTCAGGGAATGGGGCCCGAGTGAAGTAGAGCATGGCCAACAGGTGCTGGTGAATAAGGCCACAGAGTAATCAGCCTCACCCTGAGAGGCAGAGGAACTTAAGGGCTGTGCTTTCGCATAACAGTAACCCAACACAAGATCTTTTCACACGTCTGCTGATAACGCTAATTCCCTTTTGTGGCTGTGTCAGTACACAAAACAAAGACCCTAGAGTAGTTTCTCAACAATCTACCAACGTGCAAGACAAACGAGTGAATTCTTTATTTATCACACTTTCAAAGCACTGTTAACTTTCTTACCTATCTACCATTGTTAGTTAAGTGGGTAAACAGTCATTTTCCTGGCTCTCTCTTTTTTTAAACTTTTGTACCCGTCTGTGTGTATTCAGGGGCGTGCATGACCTTGGTAAACAGTGCAGCCTTCTCTGGGTGCCATTTCTACACCACATACCATCAGTTGCTTGCATTCCAGCATCACCTCACTTGCATCTGTTTACGACGTAAACTTTATGTTGTTCAGGGACAAGTTCAATATTACGATAGCAGTGTCTTTTACATGTGCATTGGCAAACATGAAGACACACTGTTTCTGTGTAACCTGGCCTGTCCTGTCCTGTACAGTCATCAGCACAGTCACCAAATGAGTCGGACCATTTAACCTGCTGTGCCTGCATAAGCAAGGCTATCTCCATCAACCTTATTAGCATACAAGAGGTATATTAAAAGCCACAATTCTTAGCTTTGAAATATAGACAATAGCTTTGATACAGTGTGACATCAAAGTCAGCCCTCAAGATAGTTCACACATCCCAATTATGTTTGACCAAATACTCATTCCAAGAAACAGTGGCAACTTCTAGCTGTTTCACATCTTACAACAAAAAACTCACTTGTATCAAGGAGTAGATACAAGGAGAGCTAGCCATGACATTTAGTACAATGAATGGCTATAAAGTTGCATTAATGTCTGACTCTTTCAGAGGACAGCTGTTTTTTCATGGACACCTATTACTGTTGACATCATGGACCTACATTCACAGTTACATTCACTGTTGTTTTACTTATTGAAAGAAACATTTATGATATTCTGAAAGATTATGTGACAGAGACAACCGTACTCCATGTGTTTACCACATTTTAGAGTACGTTTCAGAGGCATTGCCCAGTAGTAAACTGTTCTGCATGGCATATTACTACAAACCACACCTCTCAAGTGAGTTAATGTGGGTTGATGTTTATTTTGTTATCTCAGCCTGTGAATTTAACTGGACAGAGCCTTCCACAGCTGAAAGTGGTTGAAAACACACACATCGCTGCAGGGAGTGGGTAAACATTTATTTTCAGACTGCTTGAAAACCCAAGTCATAATGATTTGTTAACACAACAACTGCTTATGGACTATATTAACAAGCAAGAACACAAAACAAATTACTTTGGCCCCTAATGACCGATGGTAAGTATCTTATCCAGTAATCGTGTGTGCAACATAAGTGTGAGAGTGAACAAGGACAGGAAAAAAAAGACTTCCATCTTCTTGGGGCCAATTCATTCTTCTTTAATGTTTTTTTTTAACTGGAGGGGAGACCCACAAGCAATTCCGCCTGAGAGAGAGAGAGAGAGAGAGAGAGAGAGAGAGTGCTCTTTTCATTTTTTCCCTCCCCTTTCCAGGGTTGAGCTGGCACTCCCATGCACCGCCTCCTCCTCCCCTTACTCCCCTCTATTATTGGCTCTTTCATTCTCCACTCGCCTCCGTCCCTCCTCTCCTCTGGATTTGGCGCTTCACTCACACACATAGCTGCGCTGGGCTGATATTGCTCAAGATATTCTGTTTCATTCTTCCACCACGACCGAGAAACGTCTCCTGAGGTAAATGCATTCTTTCATTCTTTAAACTCCCCCTTTTCTTGAAAAAAAAAGAAATGATCACTACCAAGATAGTTTTACTATTCTGATTTAAGTTCTTAGGTAGAGAACAATGTGGTTATCATTGACACCATGTGAAGCTGTTTTCCTTTTGTGGCTTGGTAGAAGAGCTTGGCTCTCCTCCTTAGCTGAGCTCACACAAACTTTGTGTTTACGTCGAAAGAAGCCGAGCACGTGTCCAGTAGTTACATAACTACACTAATTTACATTTGGCATCCACTGTGTGTAATGTGTGATCTTTTACCATGCGGTCAGTGTGACCAAGATATCATTTGGGGAAGTCAACTGGAGGGAACCTAACTAACTGCTGTTTGTTCAGGGGGTGGGGGGGGGGGACTGTTTCAATTTCCTAATCTGCCTGTCTGTGAAACTTAATTTCATGAATGAGTTCTTTTGATGCATGGCTGATGGCTCTTGGAATGCACTCCCCTCTGAGATGTGGTGCAGAGTCCTGGCCAGCTGATAGCTGAAGGGATAAATTAACAGATGTTTTGTGACACGGGCTCCCCGGGACATCACCACAAGAAGAGGAAGTGTCTTTAAAGCCCCATTTTGTGTTTAGTGGCTTTTTGAGGTCCACCCCAACCAGCTCATTATTCTGAAAGATGAGCTCACTTCTTGAAATGTTCCTCCTACAGGGGAAGAGGAGCACCTCTAGGATTCCAGAAGGAAAAAAAAACATAACAGCCACAGGTCTTCGGCTTCTGCAGGCATGACTCAGAGCAACGGGGAGAACCCTCTTCCGAGGAACCGAGTGCAGCAGATCAGGCAGGGCATACAGAGCCGTTCAATGAGGGCCAGGAAGAAAGTGCAAAATATCTCCAAGGAGGACATGAAGGGCTTCTTTTTCAGAAATGCCTTTGTCATTCTCACCATCGTTGCAGTCATTATTGGTAAGGACCAAATTGGAGACCTTCTCCCACTCACTTCCATTTGCAAATGCAAAAACTAAATACAAAATAAGAATTTTGTTATCCGTAGAATTCCATGAAGGTACTTTTAAGTCAAGATGTCTCAGTCTGCAGTTATACCCTCCAAGAAAAAGTGCCTAATTTCTTGATGGACTTGACATTATTTGTGCTCCTTATGATGTGGACATTGATGTGCACTGTTGTACAGGGATCATATTGGGATTTGGTCTGCGGCCTTATAAGATGTCGTACCGGGAGGTGAAATATTTCTCTTTTCCTGGCGAACTGCTCATGCGTATGCTGCAGATGCTGGTGCTTCCCCTCCTTGTCTCCAGTTTAATTACAGGTATGTGAAACCAGGGCCTACACATCAGCCACATCTCATTTTAATGATGATAAAACAACTCCCAGCATTATATGTGTTCACTTCAAAGCCATTGCGTATCTGCTAGGATTAGCCAGGCACAAACTATTCTAACAAAAATCATAAATAAAACACTATAATATTCCAATTATACATTTTTATGTTTATATGTCTTTCATCACGTTAGGGTAAGGTTTTAAGGGAAATTTTACTTTTACATCTGAATGAGACAGTGAGCTTTAACCCACTTCCCACCTAGATGTTTATTCACTGTTTTGGGATTGTGCCACCAAACACCTTTGAGGCAGAGATTACCTTGTGTTTATCCAGCAGCCATTTTATTTTTATCAGCATTATTCTTCAAGAAACTGTGAAAAAGAAATCCCCGGCTGTTTACATATTATACTGGAGAGGGTATTTTGAGATTTGTTTTAATATTAGTTATACACCTGGTACAAGAAACATAAGTATTCAACAACAAACAGTGAATAGGGTTCTTTACGTATATCAATATGTTGTTGTATGTGTGAGGTTACTTTGGCTATCCAACTTAACACATACTGCACACAATTTTTTTCACAAGGTCAGCATGAAAGTGAAAGCCATACTATTATCAGCAGCACTTGAGAAGCACAGTCCAGAAACACTACACTTTATTTAGATAACGCACAGATGTCTCTTTGATATCACTCGGCCTGAGAGTGGAGAGAGAGACAGAGAGAGAGAGGGGGAAGACTCTGCGCAGGAAACCTGAGTCTTGGGTCCAGATGCGAGGAGCACAGATGGACAGAGCAGCAGGTGATGTAGAGGAGGGGATATATGTGTGGTCATTGCCCAGTAAGCTCCTCTTCAAAGCAGGAGGGGGTTCGGGGGTGGGGCACGAGGGTCTGAAGGGGGTCAGAGGGCACCACAGCCTTGGAGAGGTATGGCCGGAGGACACAAAAGCCTCATTCACTGGCCTCTGAAAGCAGGCATCTCTATTGTAGATTCCCTGAAGCTCTCTCTCTCTTGCTCTGCAATAGCATTTCACAGTTATTAAGATTTTCCTGGCGCCCAGAAAGAAGGAGTAGGTAAATGAAAAGCAGAGCCAGTTAATGCAATTAAGAGGAATGCCGCTCAAAGCAGACCCCAAGCCCCCAGGGGTGGGATAACAACTGTTTACTTTCAGCAGCAGAACCTTTACTTTGGATGGCTTTTCCATGTCTGATGTCCGGTTTTATTTAGTTTGTTGTGGTTAGTTTACTAAAGCTTTGTGCATTTGTAGTACACCATGTTTAATTGTTCCTTTAAGTACAACAACAATGGCAAATGCTAATTTTATTAGCTCTGTCCCAGAGGTTAAAAGCAACTTTTAAGTGACACAGCCTTGCATGTGGGCAGCTGCAGAATTTTGACTTTTGTGTGACATTATGTTCCCCTGAACAGCTCCTTGAATAAGAAAGTCATTTGTCCGAAAGGATAAGCTTTTGCTGCAGTCTTCCTTGTTTCCAGGGCGATAGGTGTAATTATTGTGTCGGGGGGTGAACATGTCTAGTCGACAAGTTTCCCAGGCCTGACAGAAAGGAACAGGAAGGAGAGCAAAGAAAGAAAAAGGCCAGGGGCCATGAGATCAGTGTGTTAGGGGGTAAAAGAGGAGGAGGCCCAAGGCCACGATGGGGGCACGTAGTTCACTATCAAAAGAACACATACATCTCACCGAGCACAAAAGAGCTTTTGCTTGGACAGCGGCTGAAAAGCAATAATAATGTGGAATGGCGGCTGACAGTTTAAAAAAACAGACGTTTCATTTTACTGCCCCATGGATTCTATTGTTGTTTCAGGGCTTCTGTTCGTTCAATGTCTCTTCTTTATTGCCATACCATATTCTTTGTTTCATCAGATAATTCTGATGGGTGGAAAGCTTATGACATTTTGTTAAAAAAATGTATTCTGTGCAGAGTGTATTTATGTATTCAATTCAACCCACAAATAGGCAGAAGGTCAGGCCCTCCAATAGTGAAGTCTTCTATCTGATCGGCTCATGCAGGAGTCTCAGACAAGTCCTTTCAGCCCCTCTGCCTTGAGGCCACACAATTTAATTTTGCCAGAGCTCCAGTGTTTAGAATTACTGCTTCAAGGCGCAAAATTACAGCCACATGTCACTGACTATGTGGTTTTCCTGTTCAACTCCAGGGATGGCTGCCCTAGATGGCAGAGCGTCTGGCAGGATGGGCCTTCGTGCAGTGGTCTACTACACGACCACCACCGTCATCGCCGTTTTCATCGGCATCGTCATGGTCCTCATTATCCAACCGGGCAAAGGTGGCAAGGACGAGTACGTCAAGACTCAAAAGATCGAGCAAGTCAAGGCGGCCGACGCCTTTCTGGACCTTATCAGGTACGCTGGCAGGAGGGGGAGGGAGTGGTGAGGTTGGTTACACTGGAGGGGCTATGAGAAAATACGGACTGTGTGTCTCTCTGGTTCTTCCACAGCACTTTGCCATGTTACTCTGTCCAAACTAGATTTGGCCCAGAGCTCTGATCTGGGACTGCAACAGCACCCTAGAACAGTCCATGAGCCAGAGGGTAACATTCATTACCAGTTTACTGACAAACGAAGAAAAGCTGTTTGTTGCAGTGTTATTGGTTTGGGTTGGTTTATCGCTAGTCTAATTTTCCTTTTCTGTTTATTCTTTTACAGAAACATGTTCCCCCCGAATATTGTGCAAGCTTGCACACAACAGGTAATACTGAGGCCTATCCTTTCCAAAGATTGCCCGGGCCACTCTTTACAAACATACCATTTCGAAAATACTGAGGCCAATAAAAAAACTGCGTCTGTTTGTTTAAAACATTTGTTTCTATTGATTCTTGCTTATCTTGGATACATTGTTGTACAAAAGTACAATCCTTACTCATTCTCACGGCCTTTTCCTCACCCACAGTTCAAGACCACGTATGGGAAGAGAGTGGTGCATATCAAGGTCACGGTGAATGACTCCATTTTCAACCTGACCAACGGCTCTCATGAGATCACCAAGGAGGAGTTGATCCCTGTCCTGGGGACGGTGAACGGGATCAACGCCCTGGGCCTGGTGATGTTCTCCATGTGTTTTGGCCTCATCATTGGGAGCATGAAGGAGCAGGGACAGCCTCTCAAAGACTTCTTTGACTGCCTCAACGAGGCCATCATGAGGCTGGTTGCCATCATCATGTGGTAAGTGCTTGGCGTCGGCTTCAGAGCACAGGAAAAGAAAATCTTAATTTATTACGGTGGTGGTGTCCCATCCTATTAAACTGAAGTGTTTTCATACTTAAGTTTGTCTGTAACTGCTCCAGACACACCACATGACAAAAACAAAACTCTTCCCACATGGGAGGCTCATAATCCTATCGGTCATAATTAGAGTATCGTATAATTACTATACTACTATTACTATTACAATACGCTCATCCAACTTCCTTGGTTTTTATAAAGAGGCACATATTTTTGTTTACTGTTATTTTGTTTGTCCATAATTCTTTTTACAGTATAGTGAGTGAACTGTCTACAAAGTTACTAGAAAAAGTGAGACAGTAGTAGAGTGGTTTCAATGAGTGTGTCTTTCTTGACAGGTATGCTCCAGTGGGTATCATGTTCCTGATTGCTGGGAAGATTGTGGAGATGGATGACATCACACAGATGGGCAGTCAGCTGGCCATGTACACGGTGACGGTCATGACTGGCCTTGCCATCCACGCCATTGTCGTGCTGCCCACGCTCTACTTCCTCGTCACACGCAAAAACCCCCTTGTGTTCATCGGCGGTCTGCTGCAGGCCCTGATCACGGCCCTCGGCACGTCATCTAGGTGAGACACTGTCTCCCGAGGCGTTTTGTTTCACTGGTGTGTTTGTGCAGCAAGGTCTGCTTCACAGTGTTTCTCACTTCTCAACAGTTCTGCCACACTGCCCATTACCTTCAAGTGTCTGGAGGAGAACAACGGCGTCGACAAGCGGGTGACACGCTTTGTGCTGCCGGTGGGGGCAACCATCAACATGGACGGCACAGCCTTATACGAGGCTCTGGCGGCTCTCTTCATTGCCCAGGTCAACAATATGGATATGAACTTTGGCCAGATTCTCACCATCAGGTACAGTGCTTCTTGATTTCAGAAACAAATCCAGGTCCAAGATTATGGAAATACTTAAACTTTGTACATTTACATAGTCATATAGTACATAGTCATATACACGTAATAACAGAAGACCACAGCAGATAAGTGATAAAACTTTATTTTCTTTCCCCCTGCAACAGCATCACAGCCACGGCCGCCAGTATTGGCGCAGCTGGAATCCCCCAGGCTGGTCTGGTCACCATGGTGATTGTGCTGACTTCTGTAGGACTGCCTACTGATGACATCAGCCTGATCATTGCCGTGGACTGGTTTCTGTGAGTTCAATTAACTGTGTGCTTTGCTTTCTATTTCTTGAAAGATATGTGTTCTAGAACAAGCATACAACTGATTACACTTTAGTGTCTTGGGTTCTTGCATTTGGTTGGCTACACTCATCCAACTTCCTTGGTTTTTTATAAAGAATTAATTTGAGACGGACACTAGAAATCTAGATTAAAGATTTCTAAAAAAAGTAGGACTCTAAAACTATTTCAACATTAGTTGTTAACGATGAACAAAGTGATTAGTTAAGTGATCTGTTTCCATTTGGTCTCATTCACCTCTTACTTTGCCACACAGTGACCGACTGCGCACTACCACCAATGTGCTTGGAGATTCCATTGGGGCGGGGATTGTGGAGCACCTATCCCGACACGAGCTGCAAATTAAGGATGCAGAGATGGGCAACTCGGTAGTGGAGGAGAAAGAGACCAACAAGTCCTACCAGCTCATCCCTCAAGAGACTGACTGTGGCAAAGAGAAGATACCAGATAGTGAAACTAACATGTAGGGGAGATTCATACCGTTTTTGGACACTGGTGTCATTGTTTTTGTACAGAAAAGGAGAGTTGCTGTACAGATCTGGGATGTTTCCCAAATTGTCAGAATAATAATAATAAACTCTGACCTTTCAAAGGTCAGGGTAAAGACAAAGCTGTTTCATGAATAGGTTCAAGCTAGTGGCAAAACAAGACACCAGCCTGTGTACAGTTTTTTTTAATCATTCAATCATGGATCAATTTTGTATTTTTTGTTGAATATTTAATTGGATCTTTTTTTCCAGAATTACGAGCAGAAATGCTGTTATGGTAGCCTTTTATTCTGTGTGTCTGTTTTACATTTTTTCAATTGTCAACTGGAAACATTGGTGAATAACTTTTGTGAGTAAGTGTTGCATCAGTTGCGATCAGTGTCAGTTATGAAAGCTGGGCAGCCCTATTAGAGTGCTGTAACCACAGGGATTAGAACAGGCTATTCTCTCGGGGGTAAACAGTACTACAGAGGACTTCGGGATGTTGATTGGCTATTCAGAACAGCACTGTAGCTGGGATACTCTAAAATATTTGTCATTTGGGGAGAAATGAAATTGAAGATACCAGTTACATGTCAGCATCTGTCAACTTGCTCCAATTTAGCTACATTTATTAATACCAAATTGCCAAATTACAACTTTGTTTTTTTACCTAGGTTAGTGTTCATCTTTGTGATTACAGTTAAGGGAAAGTGAGCTAAACCTGTTTAAAGTATGTAAGGGTAATAATGTGCTGTGATACTTTTATTTTAGTAGGACATAGAAACAGACAAGAATTAGAGAAACAGTACATTTTCATGACAAATAAGGCGTTATAGCACACAGGATATGTGCATGTCAGATGTCAAGCTGCATGGATCTCTAAAACAGTTGGCAATACAAGTACATGTGACTGTATGTGACTTGTCAGTAATGGCTTTTTAACATTTATTTCTAGACAGCTAACAAATGTAAGTTTCTATTAAATGTCTTGAACTGAGGCTGACATTTCCTGTAGGTACAGACTAAGGGAGAGAGAGAAAAATGTGGACTTTTGCTTTCCACTTGTAATAAACTTGATGTGAACCACAATGGTTCGGCTGAATTCAAGCCTACCTGCAAACCTTTTTCACAATTGGTGAAGAGGTGTTGTTGAAATTGTACAGCAAATAAAAGCCCCTCTTTTACAGGTCTGGTCCTTGTTTTTAGTATCGATATAATTTAAGCATTCCTTTGGACAATATACTGTAGCTATTTGTTCCTTTTGAATATGTATATGCTGTTGCATACCTAAAATATAGCGTGTTTGATAATCAAACATCATCCTTATAACTCAGAAATGACAGTGTTAATTAACTTGGACATATGAATGGGAAATTATTTTGTCAAATGTTGTATAAATACATCCACAAGTCATTAAAGGTTGGTGGGAAGAGAGTAATAGGAGATGTATAATAATAATAATAATAATAATAATGGATTTTATTTGTATAGCACACTTTAAAATACAAAGAAATCTCAAGGTGCATATAAGGCCAACATTGTGACATACATACTTAACAAACTTCTTGAAAGGAAGATACTATATTCATACATTATTGGATCAAAGCCTTTAACCTAGCCCTATAGGGACTTGTCCAGTGCATGTTCTGATAGCACGGCTGTCGACCATCCCACGTCGCAATGTTTTGGTTTTTATACATTATATCCAGGAGGGGGAGCCAAAGACCACACCACTCCAGAGCTGAGCCCATCTTTGATTATCTAGCATTCTCGTAACCCAACTACAGGTAAATATAACTGCATGCACATAGTTGTTGCGACTCTTAAGTAATTTGCAACCATCTTTGCTATTTTTATACATACCGTTGCATCTCTAAGAACCTCTAAGATAAACTGTACATTTAACGATCATGGACGGCCTGACTATGTGGCAATTTCCCCGCTGAGAGGCGTATGCGTGCGGTGATTGTCTTGTTTTGAGTCCGAGGATTCCAAGAAGTCATCGTGAGAAGTGGAGGCCTCTGGGTAATGATAGCTACATCTCTCAGAAACGAGCCGTTTGTTTACGCTTGCTGTTAAAGTTGCTTTAAGTGTAGCAAATGTACTTGTGGCGGTTTTTCTTAAGAAAAAACGTAAATGGGCGAAACGGTGCTCAACCTAGCTCAAATACATTATCCTCATAGTTAAGCTGCCTGGTTACGCTACGTGCTAGTCAACTCTGGTTTCATTTATCCATTGGTTCTACCAGCTATGAATAAACGGAGAGCACACCTTGTTATGCTTTTTATGCGTTCACATTAACGTGCACAAACTGCACACCGGGCCATTGCCAACGCCTTCCAGTTTTCAGATATGAGTACTTGCAATTAAGCTAACGTAGCTAGCTAGCTTTGTGTTTGTTCTATAACGTTAGCTATCTAGCTATCTAACGTTGACTGGCTTTCTGTGCAGAAGTTGATTCAAAGCAGTAGCTAAAACATTAGCTAACGTCTTCTACAGTGATTAGCTAGCAAGCTAGGCAATGTTCTCCAAACAAGTTATGATTCGCACACAATTTAGGAAGCTGATATTGAACCCATATAACGTTAACTTTAGACATCTGTGAGTTTACTAGCTGACTTAATGTATCGACCTACCAAGCACAGAACTAACGATTGTAGCTAGGTTGCTAGCGATAACTAGTTAGCAAGGATGGTCAACTAGCTGACGTTATAGCTAGTCAAACCAGCACCTGGATGTTATAAGGCAGTTAGCAAACTACCAAGTACCCTTTCCTCGGTTGTGCTGAAAAACCTGACGTTACAGTTAATAACGTCTCAACATCATATTCTTTCAGTAATCATACAGGGAGAGCAATTTGTTACATGTTTTCGTCGAACATCTAATTTGACCCGTTTAATACATAATACATTTGCTTAGTTTGCTATGGTTATAGTAAGTCAGGCAATTTCAATTTCCTCCTTGTACATCCTTCGTAGAACTACAGAAATATGAAAACTGAAATTGTAGTAATGGACGATGGATGGAGCTATGAGATTTAGATGCGTTTGCTTTATGTTTTTAGTGTGATAACATATATTACCTTAAATATATTTAACCTCAGAGTACACGGTGTCTTTTTGCGTTATGCATGTTGTTTTGCAAGTTTAGCTTATGAAAAAATAACTAACATTTGTCTGCTTATTTTCTCCATCAACTTCTCAACTTACTGAAGACCCACTGTCATGTGACAAGAGGCCAGAGAGCTGTGAACACTGAGCAATCTGTGCATCAACACAATTACCTAACCCTGTCTCCAGTATGAATGGGGATACGCCCCATGTCCCCATCACCACTGTAGCAGGAATCACCAGTCTCACAGACTGTAAGTATAAGCTAATTAATTAGAGTGAAATATTCTGGTTTTGACATTAGGTTGTTTCACATCTCTCCCTTTTTCCTTGCAGTGTTGAACCAACTGCCTCTGCCCTCCCCTCACCCTGCTACCACCACTAAGAGCTTACTCTACAATGGCAGCATCGCTGAGGAGGTCAGCTGTCTTCTGGCTTGCCAAGATGAGAATCTGGTGGCTCAGCTGTCCCAGAGTCTCAGCCAGGTGTCCACTGAACACATGTGAGTGTCTCCACTTCTCAACAGGGTATCATACTGTGAGAAGCTAACAGGCAATTTTGTTTAAATGGATTAATCCCTGTTCCTAGTGTTTAAAACAAAGCATGGTTTGCTAATGGTAAAAAGTACTTTACTAATTGTCTGTGTGTTAAGTCATAAGTCACACACACACATAAAGCATACTGTGTACCCAACAGAGAACTGAAGAACAACCTGGGCAGAGATGATCTGGAAGGTGACATGCCAGTCCTGCTGCAGATTGTTCTGTCCAGGAGCCCTAATATCTTCAGGGAAAAAAATATGCCAATTCAATATGGGACTCAGGATGGCAAGTGACACATACTGTGGCTACATTTTGTAAAAGCTAAACATATTATCTGACAAATCAGGTATAATAATAATGTAATGTATAATAATGTACGGTCTGCTTACACCAACAGGAATTCCAAATAAAAACATGTGTCTAGAGGCCCGCTTAAAAGCTTTAAAGGCAATACAGAATCTTTAGAAAAATAGGACATAATGAGTGCATTGTGCTAACATAGCTTTGGTGTTTTCTAATTTACAGGCACAAGGCAGCCTATGACACCACAATATAATGTAACTCAAAATGCCATGCAGAACAGCCCAGCTCCATCAAATTACCAGCCTGCTTCCATGGCTCAGAGCCCAACTAGGTGAGTGTCAAAATATAGCCTGAGACTGTATCCACCCTAGTGCAGTAGGCTCAACACGGTTGTGATCGAGAAATAGACAAGACGGGATGTTACATTCTTAGAATTTGTAGTCAGTATCATGGTTCCTTGTCCCGGACGGTATTTCTTACATTACCGTTCATTTGTGTTTGTAGTGGGTTTGTCCCCCAGCAGACGGGTCCTGGCAGCAGGTTTCCCCAGAACAGCCACGTGTCCAGCCCTTACACCCCTCAGAGTCCGGCCCCATACATGCAGTACCCTCATCCACCCAGCTATAATCAGCAGCAACAGATGCAGCAAGGTGAGAGCTCATTTTCATAATTAACACCTTTTCAGATCAGATAAAAGATATCTGAGACTTTTGTTTCTTAAGCAGATTTTTTTAAGTGTCTGCTTGTATACATGTATTTATTTGTATGTAACTGAATGTCATGTCTCTTCATTTATAAACCTTTTATAATCGTTGTAAGCAAACAGGATTCCACAATTGAATACACTATTGGTTTCATTTTAAATTGAATAAGGTGTGATAATGTCTCAATAGTATGTACTGGATCATTTTTGTGCAGCTGTTTGTCACTTTCAAATTCATTTGGATGTTTTAGCCAGCTCCTTATAGTTGTCTGAATGTGTGTTGTAATGCTCGTCTTACAGGGTCTGTACTGAGCCCCACAATCCCTGGTGGCATGAGGAACATTCATGAAAATCAGGTATTTGTACATTTTACACTCACTGTGTGGACGTTACAGTAGTTTCCTTAAGCCTTCACTTATGTTTTATGGAAATAGTCTATTTATTCTGCTGAGTTTTCATTGAAAATGATCAAGGGTTTATGTTCATTATCAGAAAACTGTGGAGATAAGGATTTAAAAAAAATGAATATCCCAATTAGGCTAACAGGTGTTCTTACGTTTCTAACTTCAAGTACCGTCGAATGCGCACGAACATAAACCGTTAAAATTGTGGTCTTCGGGAAAATCTGAGCATTCCAACATTATTCAGTCAGAGTCAATATCAGCGGGAAATGATCTGAGCTCTTACGAAACGGTATATGGAGCTCTTAATGGATGTATCTATTTAACTAGAATATCAACAGGTACATAGACGCATCAGTTGTCACTATTTTGTAGCATCACTATAGCTTGATTTAGCCTGTCAGACGTTAGCAACAGCTAGCATAGTTGGCTATCATAACTGTTATTCAACTAACTCCACTAACGTTAAATTAGCTCACCAGCTAACGTTAGCAAGTTAAAAACGTTTTGTTACGTTAACCAGCCAGCCAACTAACGTGGTTAGTCAGCTTGGTCTTCAATGAGTTTCAACCCAGACGTAAGGTTAATTTACCAACCAACTACAGACATTTTTAATGTGGAAAAGCTAAAGTGACCGTTAATAATTTATGCTAACTTAGATAGCCTGCTTTGAGGAAATTATGGGTAAGTTAGTTCTCTAGATAACGTTAGTTTCAGGTTCTCGAATGTTATTTTATTGACTTTCCATGGAGAAGTGGATCTCCATTGAGAACATTACCTTAACTCTTGTTTAAAAAAAACTGGCCATCCAGCTGGTGATGTCACATGATGAGTGGCAGACCATGATATGTGATGTCTTGTCAGAGATCATGACAATCACATTCTGACCATGCCTGACATACTTTTATTGGATATTTCCAGGAGAGGGACCAGTCCTTGAGAAACGCTTCACTTCCTCTAAGGTCACCACAGGCGGTGTGCTCACCCACAGACAGAGATGGAATTCCCAAAGGTGAGGAAACACTGGCACAATTCCCAACGTTGTGTGAATATACAGTGTATAATCATATTCTTGTTCAATTGGAAAAGCAAAAAATGTGTATGTTTAGTTTGGACCTTTACAGCCAAAAAAACATTTAGTCATTTTCTGCAGTAGATGCCATGAGGAATGCACTGATATTGCTTGCACCTTTAGCTAGTGTGGCCTTCTTGTGCATTTATGTGGAAGCTTATAGTTGGGTTATAAGAATAAAGTACATAAGGGTTTCGTCAAGTCACTGTTTTTTGCTTCACATTTTTGCTTCCCACTGCACAGTCTTTTCTCTTTTACCGATTTTTCCATAGTTGCACATGCAATAATTGGTGCATTTGCATGTGTATAACTGATGCACATATGAGAGGGCCTGTGATTGGATGACAGCTGGATGTCAGCACATGATGTGCTACTACTGTAGGATCTGTAAGAGTGTTGTCTGGTGATTACAGAGTTTACTAGCAGTCAATATACGGGAAGTCCCGGCTAATATGGGACAGTTGGCGACCCTCACAATAGTTGCAAGGAATTGTAATAACAGAGTAAAGATGAATCTAATCTAAGTATGCTCTGCATAGACAAGGGTCCCCAGTACATATTCATTGACAACATTAGTGGATTACTCTTTAAGATACTGTGTGATCCACAGATGCAGTCACATTACTCCTCTCTTTGTCTTTCTGATTCAGCTGCCTCCCACCCGCCACTTATAATGCAGTCACCTCCGCCATACTCCTCACCTCAAGACAGCTTACCCGACCTCCTGCTCAACTCCCCCGACCACAAGCAGAAGAGAGGCAAGGTGGCCCAAGGTGAACGCAGGCAAGCGGATAAGGCTGCCACCTATGACTTCATGACCTCAGAAGACAAGCTGCCATTCAATGCAGGCAAGGCAGGGCAGGGTCTCATGCCAGGGGAGCCAGTGCAGGAAAAAGGTGGGTGTTATTGTGTATAAGTGTACAAATGACCCATCCTTCCTTTGTCATTTTAGCTGTGCTTTATTTGCCAGTAAAATCTTGCATAGGCATCTTTTAAACAACATGTTTTAAAGCTAGTTGTGAAAGTGAATGGGCAATTAAAATAAATAGGAATAATGTTTTATGTAGACAACTGCCCATTGTGTCTCAGGTTATGAATGCATCTTGGCTATTTGTTCTCGCAGTTTATGTGATTTGGCTATGTTCTCTTTTCAGACAAGCCGCTTAAAAAGCGCAAACCAGACCCTCACCCTCAGGACCCGGGAGCAGTGGAGAACCACCCTGGCCCCCAAATGGCCCCTCAGGAGGCTGGCTTAGCCGATCACTGCACCCCTCTGCAGCACTCCCACTCGGATGCCCAGAGGTGGCAGGAGCAGTCCCAGCAGGGCCCAGGAGTCTCGAGCTCAAGCAGGCTCCGGCGGTCAGGGTCACAGAGGAACATTCCGGAAGGGGACAGAAACAGGAAAGAGGACCAAGAGGGGCAGCAGAAAGACGTCAGCAAGGGCTCCGCACCTGTGGTGGTGCTGCAGAAGCTCTCCCATGAGGAGGTGCAGAAGCTGATGAAGGAGAAACACAAGAGCTCCAAGGGCTCGCACAAGCCCCTTCAGCACTCAGAGCGCTCTAGCAGAGGTATGAGCGTGAACTATGATGACACTCACAAACATTAAATGTTTGCAGTTTAGTGTTGTATACAACAAAGTCAAACTGGGTAGTGTTGAAATGGTTGCCAAACATAAAAAAGAGGTCATATAACACCCATGATGGTTATGTTGCACCTGTTTTCTGTTTTACAGACTATTAGCTGAATTAATAGTGTGTTTGTTGATTTGGATTCTCCCAGAGGACTGGTCCCCAGGGTGTATCTGTTTTCAGTTTTGCTGGGTTTAACTATTGCACAACTTGGCACAGCTGCAGTAAATGCTCGTTAGTTACCAGACAGGGAATCCTGGGCCACAAGGGACAGTGGACTTGTTGAAGCTCTAACTGAAATGGCATTTTGCCATTGAATGGCCCTTACAAATACAACAATAACATTTGCTACTGCTGAGAATCTCAACATCTTTCACCTCTTACTCGCTTTGAATGGTGTTGGCCTGATTGTAGTAAGGCACAACTAAAACCCTTGCATGTTTCGTCTCCCAGAAATGCAAGCAGAGATGGACTCCAGCATGCTGCTTAGTGATCGGATAAAGCTGGGAAAACGCAGACGAGGCACAGCCAATGACAGGCCCAAGTATGCAGAGGTCAGCTCCGGCGACGACAGCGACACTGAGCGAGACTGTAAGTAAAAGCATTGCAGTGGAACACGTCACATATCATGTTATATAGCCAGTCTATAAGGCCACAAACCCATCTAAAATTTGTTTTGTCATCAGACTACTTAAAACGCAGTTATATATATATATTTTTTAAACACTTTATTTATTGTGATTTTTTACCTCTTTACAGACAATACATTTTAGAAGTTATATGATATAAAATTATATTACAACAACAATTGACACCTCACATGACAAATGACAGACATACCTAAGGGAACAAGAAAAAAAAAAAAGACAAAACAAAACAGCATCCCAGTATTTCATATATTATTATTATTATTATTATTATTATATATTATTATTATTATTATTTATATTCATATATATATATATATATATACATACAATATATATATATATATATATATATATATATATATTTCATATAATATTATTATATACTATTTATTATTATATATTATTATTATATATTTCATACATTTATAACCCTATATTTCGGTATATGAGTAGGGCAGATCAAGTAACAAGATATACTACAGTGACAATATATATTTACAGTTCTAGGCCAGGTAACATATTTACATGTTGTATAAAAGGATCCCATGTTTTATGAAATTTCTTCATTGAGCCATTCAGTGTACATCTTATTTTTTCTAGTTTTATGTTTTGCATCATGTCTCTTATCCATTGACTATGTGTTGGAGGCTTTGGATCTTTCCATTTAAAAAGAATGGCACGCTTAGCCAATAATGAGGAGAAAGCAATGACCCGTTGTAGGTTTGCTAGTGGATTGGATTCTTCTGAACACGGTGTGATACCAAAGATGGCAGTTGCAGATGATGGCTGAATATGATAGTTATATATTTGGGAAATTGTTTTGAAATAGGAATCCCAGAACTCCGTAAGTTTTGGGCAAGACCATAACATATGGCCGTTGGTCGCCTGTTTGCATCGGTCACACAGGGTTTATATCTGGAAATATTCTTGCAAGTCTAACTTTTGAATAGTGTAGACGGTGCAAGACTTTAAACTGTATTAAGGCATGTCTTGAGCAAATAGACGAGGCATGTACCCTAAAAAGAGCCATCTCCCATTCTTCATCAGAAAGTGTTACCCCAATATCATTTACCCATTCCGCCCTTATATGTGATGCAGAGGGACTCAGTATGTTCATGATCTCTGCATAAATCATTGATACTCTACCTCTTTTTAACAAATTATCCTTTAACAAAGAGTCCAAGCAGGATAAGGGAGGGAGGTTTGGAAAGTTAGGAAATTTCTTACGCACAAAATCTCTGATTTGTAAGTAGCGAAAGAAGTGAGCATTTGTCAGTTCATATTTTGCGGACAGCTGTTCAAAGCTGGCAAAAGTGTTTTCAAAATAAAGGTCCCTTATGCTATGTATACCTTTATCACGCCAGATCTTGAAGCCATTGTCTAACAGAGATGGCTGGAAAAGATGATTATTTGTTATTGGAGAGTAGATAGAGATGTTTTGGATGCCTAAGCATTTTTTGAATTGTTTGAGGATACGCAAAGACTGATTCACAATTACATTTCCATTCACATTATTCACTATTGTTGGTAAAGATGCACAGAGTAAAGCAGGAAGTGAGTGTGGCCTACTTGTAGCAAGTTCAATTTGAAGCCACGCAGGGGCTGTGTCATCCAACTCCTTTAGCCATAGAGAGATAGCATTTAAATTAGCAGCCCAGTAATATGAACAGAGATTTGGCAGGGACAATCCACCACAGGCTTTAGGTCTCTCCATACATTCTTTTCTTATACGTGCAGCTTTACTATTCCAAATAAAAGAAGATACTGACTGGCTGAAGGCTTTGAAAAATGACATTGGTATGAATATAGGTATAGCTTGAAATAAATAAAGGTATTTTGGTACTACATTCATCTTTATAGAATTTACTCTCCCAATAAGGGATAATGGTAGAATGGACCACCGCTGAATATCTTTTTTGGTCTGTTCCAGAAGAGAAGCAAAGTTGTTTTTAAATAAGTGATGATAGGACTTGGTAACTTTTACACCTAGGTATGTAAATGAGTTAGCTGAGAGCTTAAAGGGTAAATTGGGATATATTTCAGCAGTTTTATTAATAGGAAAATATCCACTTTTGTTATAATTAAGCTTGTACCCTGATATTTTTCCAAAATGTTCAAGAACATCAAGGACTTCAGGTACACTGGTAACTGGGTTGGTGACATATAATAATAAATCATCAGCATATAGTGAGACAGTATGTGTTAGGCCCCCACGCACAATACCCTCTATTTTACCATTGTTTCTTAATGCAATTGAAAGTGGCTCTATAGCTAGAACAAAAAGTAGTGGACTTAAGGGGTCACCTTGTTTGGTCCCTCTGTGTAGACCAAAGTAATCAGAGGAGATAGAATTGGTAAAAACTGAAGCAGTAGGGTCAGTGTATATTAATTTGATTAGCTTAATGAAATTTTGGCCAAACCCAAATCTATGTAGTGTATAAAAGAGATAGTCCCACTCGACCCTATCAAATGCATTTTCTGCGTCAAGAGATACGACTGCTTCAGGGACTATTTTATCAGACTTGGTATAAATTATGTTAAACAGGCGTCTCAAATTAAAATAAGACTGCCTGTCTTGAACAAATCCAGTCTGATCATATGAGACCAAATCCGGTAGGACTGACTCAAGACGGAGGGCAATTACTTTGGAAAACACTTTACCATCACAGTTTGTCAAACTGATGGGTCTATAAGATGAGCAGTCAAGTGGATCTTTGTTTTTCTTAAGTAGTAGTGTAATGGATGCTTGTCGGAGTGTGGGTGGGAGGACTTTGGTTTCCAATGCTTCCTCATACACTGAAAGAAGGAGAGGTGCTAGTTGATCCTGGAATTTTTTATAGAACTCCGTACAAAACCCGTCTGGGCCATCGCAGTTATATTTTTACATGAAAAACAAAGAATGACATTTTCCCTAGTGAGCTGCTTTAACCATTGTGAGAGTGGTCTCGAAGTGGGATTTCTTAACAGTTTTGTTTTTTTGTTTCCAGCTGTGAGGAAGCGCCAGAAAAAGGAGAAAGACAGAGCCTGGGCGTATGAGGAGCCCGAGCCCAGGAGAGGCACAAGCTCGCGAAGTCGCTATGGAGACCATAGCCCTGATGCCTCTGACCGGGAATCACCGCCACCTCCCAGCCTGAGTGATGGTAAATACATATTTCTGACAGCAGAATTACTATCTTGTGTAATCTTTAATATCAGTAGATCATTCATTTCATGCGTCACAGTGACTTGTCTTTGTGAGAACCTGTTGTTGCTGCAGTTACATGGTGGGAACTATTCAATAACTATTGATGGAAAGAGAATCTTGTGCTGATTTAAGAACAAATTCAGTTTTCAGGTCTAAGAGTAAACTAATTTTCTTTTTGCAGTTGCAAGGAGTCTCCAGAAAAAAGAGAAGCAGAAGAAAAGAAAGGCATATGAGCCCAAGCTCACACCAGAAGGTAGCCAGTCCTTTTTACTTTATGTCCTCTATATCTATAACGTTTTTAGAGGATAGTACTTGATTTGGAAGATTGTGTTAACATGGTGTCTTCACAGAAATGATGGACTCCTCCACATTTAAGAGGTTCCTTGCCAGTCTGGACAGCATTCTAGAAAACCTGGAGGACATTGACTTCTCTCTTCAGGGTGAATAGTTTAGCCTGTTACACATTACAGTATCTCAGTATCCCAAGCATCTTTTAATTATTCATGAGTAAGGTGAATACACCTCAGGTGTTTTTTTTACACACGTGTATAGTCTGAGCCTCTTACAATTCTAGGACAGGTCTCATATATAACTTCACCCCTTTTTTTCATGATTGGCAGATGATGATGAAATTCCACAGGAGCTGCTGCTGGGTAAACAACAGCTGAGCGAGTTGGCCAGTGAGTCAGCCAAGATCAAAGCCATGGGCATCACCTGCAAGGTAACAAAGCCACAAGACCTCAACAAAATTAGATGAATTCATTTGATACTGAATTGTTAAGAGATTAATTAATTTGTGTATTGTCATTTGACCTTTCTGTCATGACCATTGTCAGATTCCATCTGAAAGACTGGTGAAAATGATGAGCATCTTGGAGAAGAACATCCAGGACGGGTCGAATCTCTCTACCTTCATGAACCCTGTGAGTACTTGCCGAGACGGCACTCAGTCAATACTGTCAATAATATTTCTAATGCCTCACATTCCAGCTCCAAATTAGTGATACCCAATCCTGCACCTGGTGATCTACCATCCTGCAGAATTAAGCTCTGAGCCTAACTAGACACACCTGGTTTACCATGGTAGTTGACCACCTAATGACCATGACTAGCTCCCAGAGTTGTGAGGGACGGTGCAGGATAGTATATCAGGGTTTCTTTCTTGTAAATTGTAGTCACTTTTCTGTTCTAAATCCTCAGTACTACAATGGTATGATACTGTAATAATACAAAAATGACATCAGATAGCTGTTCTTCTCATGTAATCACACATTTGTATGTGTATGTGACCCAGACACCATGTAGTCCTTGTCACCACATATACTTGTTTAAGTACTTAGTAATTCACTGAGCATTACTTGCATCACAAAATTAAATAAGAAGTGGGACCAATTTTTTTATTAATATTGTGTCAAGTTGGTAAACGTAGTAATGGTCATGGGAGTAGCGAGACATTCAGTGGAGCTAGGCACCTCTGATCCGTTACAATCACCATGCATCTTCTGACCATCCATGTCTGTTTTCGCCTAGGAGAATGACACAGAGGATGAGGAACACATGTGGCGTGAGCTCATCATGGAGCGCGTCACCAAATCAGCGGACGCGTGCTTGACAGCGCTCAACATCATGACGTCGCCACACATGCCCAAGGCTGTCTACTTCGAGGATGTGATTGAGAGGACATTGCAGTACACCAAGTTCCACTTGCAGAACACGCTCTACCCCCAGTACGACCCTGTGTACCGGCTGGACCCTCAGGGAGGTAAGAAGACTCTGGCACACGTCTAGGGGGGGCAGTCTTGGGTGTTCATTACATCTGATTCCAGGCATGTATACATGGAGTAGGGTAGGGGTGAAATTATATCAGGAGTATTCCAGCTTTGGACTCCTTTTCTGGTGGCACTTCCTCACAGTTTTCTTGTGACAGACAGAGAGACACACACACACACATAGACGTTGTACATACATACATACATACCAGGGTTTCTGCTAGGATTCTTTCTTGCCAGTCCAGAGTCTGGAAAGAATTAATTTTACCGGACAAATTCAAAATAGTTGCAAATATAATGTGCCCTATATAATGACAGGTACACCTAGGTTGACAAAAGAATCGCAACGTCCTCAAATGAGTCTGACCGTTACCAGGAAGTCATCCTGGGGTGTGCATTTGGATTTAGGGTGGTCAACCAAATTCAACATGAATAGATAATGTGCTGATTCCTACCTGTCTACCACAGGCTGCAACTGCATCTTCGCAGCACAATTGTGCTTGACACCTCTTTATTTGATGCAATCAAAAACTGTCAAACTGTCCTGCCGAGCAATCATAGACGTGAAACTAAAGAATTAAAGACGTACAAATTTAAAAAAGAAACTCAAGATTAGCTTTTTAAGTATTTCAAGACCAAAATGACTGCAGAAATGCATTGTTTACTGTCGATAGCTCAATCGTGGTGAAATTGTATTTCTTGCATAGCTGCAAGCTATAACCTGCAAGTTGCTGCAAGTTATAACATGCAACTATTATTATCAATGCAATGGCACTACGAGGCAAGATAAATCCTATAAATTATTTATTTAAGTCATTTATCATCAAAATGTGATTTGGACGAATAAAACTCGACCAGTGAAACGAATAAGCTTATTTACCCTTTTTAAGGTTGCTGAGGTTGCTACGTTATAGGCTTTCAAACAAACCCAGTGAGCCACTGATGTTTCCGATAGATAGCGCTCTTGTAGAAATAGAACAATTTCACTAGCTAATCACCATGCCGTGTCTGACGATCAAAATTAGATTTTCTATTTATTGCCATTACTGTAGATGTGGTAAAGGCTTTAGAAGGCGAAGCTCAGACTGAAGCTTCACAGAGAATGAATTGTGATAAAATCAAATTTGTTTTCTACATACGCCGTCTAATGGGAGTAGGAAGAGCATCAATCAATGAAGTAAAATAATAACAATAAGATATGGTTCAGCTATTTATTTATTTGCACAAATGGCCTGTTTAAGAATACATTAGCATTATTTTACCACTTCTTTATTTACAGTTTTTTTAAACACATTTTACCTTGCGAAAAATAGTAATTATCGGCTAATAGAAACCCTGATACATACATACACACACACACATTTGAAGGAGATTCAAATACGTCTACAAACTGAACCTTTTTGGTGTTTGTCACAGGAGGTCTGTTGAGTTCCAGAGCCAAACGGGCAAGATGCTCAACGAGCAAGCAGAGAGTCATCATCATGCTCTACAACAAAGTCTGTGATGTTGTGAGCAGCGTCGCTGAGCTGGTTGATATCCAGCTATTGACCGACACCACTATCCTGCAGGTATGTGCTTCTGAATTCACACTGTCTTTCTCTCTCTCTCTGTCTCTTTTTTTATCTTCATTTGTCTGTCTGTCTCCCTCTCCCTTTGTGTCTCTGTCACTCTCCATCATTCACTCTCTCTCCCTCCTTTGAATTGTCACCACCGGTCTGTCTGTTTAATGATCATGTTCTCTTCCTTCCTGACAGGTGTCCTCTATGGGCATCACTCCCTTCTTTGTGGAAAACATCAGCGAGATGCAGCTGTGCGCCATCAAACTAGTGACAGTGGTGAGTTCCCCTCGCAGCCTACACAAGCTCAGGAAAACAGCTATTACGCTGCACTCCCAGTTAACTTTCACACAGGCCTAAATGACCCTTCCAGATTCCACAGCTGTGCTGAAAGCCGCAGCCACATGTTTCAGCAGACATACTGTGTGTCATCATGCTGTCATCATCACACACTTACTTTGTTCTCGTGCCTGTTCAGGTGTTCTCTCGCTATGAGAAACACAGACAGCTGATCCTGGAGGAGATCTTCACCTCTCTGGCCAGACTGCCCACCAGCAAGCGCAGTCTGAGGAACTTCAGGTGACCTCACTGACAAGCATGCCTTGCATCACATCCTTTTATCTACCACAGTGTTTATTTTACACAGTAGATGTAAACAGATGGTTAGGCCGTTAGACACTAACGCAGAGCTATGTCTGGATGTGTGCTGACAGGCTGAACAGCAACGATGCGGACGGAGAGTCGGTGCACATCCAGATGGTGACAGCCCTGGTGCTGCAGCTCATTCACTGTGTGGTTCATCTGCCCTCTGACCAGGATGCCATGGAGGATAGTAGGGTAAGGCACCCCACTGTCACTAGTTCAGTAGCCCTACAAGAAAACATCAGTGAGGTAACAAAGGTAGTATAGTGTACCTGTAGTATACCACAGTGTGTTTTTTCATAGCTGGCAAATAGAACCTGATATCTGGCCTTGCTTCATTGTTAATTTAGCATAGGCTGATATTTGCTGGTACAGTAGGTTATAAATAGCTACATTTTTGTGAATGGTGTTAAGATTATTCTTGTGTCTACAGATGGATGAGGATGTTTTCATCAACCACTCCTATGAAACAGCCAGGAGGACAGCCCAGAACTTTCTCTCTGTGTTCCTAAAAAAGTCAGTTCAGTTTCTTTGTTGACTAGTTTGGCATGATATTTCTTTAGGGGAAATGGTGGAGGTTAATGCCCCTGTCTGTGATGTCTTCTCAAGGTGTGGGAGCAAGCAGGGGGAGGAGGACTACCGGCCTCTGTTTGAGAACTTTGTGCAGGACCTCTTGTCCACCGTCAACAAGCCAGAGTGGCCAGCAGCAGAGCTGCTACTCAGTCTGCTGGGGAGACTACTGGTATGTTCCTCAGTAATCCTCCATCATCATCACTCTCTCTCACTCACTCACTCACTCACTCACTCACACACACACACACACACACACACACACACACACTCACTCACTCACTCACTCACTCACTCACTCACTCACTCACTCACTCACTCACTCACTCACTCACTCACTCACTCACTCACTCACTCACTCACTCACACACACACACACACACACACACACACACACACACACACACACACACACACACACACACACACACACACACACACACACACACACACACACACACACACACACACACACACACACACACACACACACACACACACACACACACACACACACACACACACTTTTTTATTTTATTCCTCTTGTCTTTCACTTGCATTTTCTCTTTACCATTTCTATCATCATATTCCTCATGAGAGCCCTCACTGCCTGTCATAGCCCTAACTCTCTATCCATGTTTCAGGTCCACCAGTTCAGCAACAAGCAGACGGAGATGGCTCTGAGGGTGGCATCGCTGGACTATCTGGGCACTGTGGCTGCCAGGCTCCGCAAAGACGCAATCACCAGCAACATGGACCAGCGCACCATAGACCGCATCCTCAAAGAGGTACAGGCCAAAGCAGCCGCCCTCCCCCACTTCAACTACAAGTTCATTCACTGCTGGGGAGTTCTTTCACAAGGCAGCACAAAGTGTAATCCTGCATGAGCTGTCAACATTTTGTTTTAGAGTTGGGGGGTGCCTGCGCAGGAGAAACTGTTAATTGGGGATGACTAATTCAAAGTGTCACTGGTAATTACACAAGTGTTGCTGTATTTAATTTGTCTGAATTAATTTCCACTGTTAATGAATCACCTCGTCTGACAGTGACTGCTCTCTCTCAGCACAAGTCCTGAGCTCTGCCTATAAGTTGTGCTGATCTCTGCTGTTTGCTCTTGTTCTTTCTCCAGACCTCAGGTAATGATGAGATCCAGCAGCTCCAGAAGGCTCTGTTGGATCATCTGGAAGAGAATGCAGAGACTGCACCCGCACTGATTGTGAGTTATCTTACTACTATTTTTGAATCTATGTTGGTGGATGTTTGCTTTCCTATCTTTGGCAACTTTGGGTAAATCTGGTAATCTGAGAAATTCCATAGAAACACCATGCCTTACATGTCTGAAGAGGGCAGTTGAAGACATTTTTTCTATGCTTGCTTCCATAAGCCAGTATGTCCACATGTATCCATAAGAATGCTGGTACTCATTGAAAGTTAGTATTACTCCTACATGTCTGCTTATCTCCTCATGTTTATTCCTTTCGCTCTTCAGTTTGCCCGTAAGTTCTACGTAGCACAGTGGTTCAGGGACTCAACCACAGAGGCAGAGAAGGCGATGAAGAAGGGCCAGGAAAAGGACAAGGACGAGGACGACACGGAGGGTCGACGTCACGCCAAGGAGCTCAAGAGCACGGGGGAGATCATGCAGAGAGCAGAGGCCCGCAAGAAGTTCCTGCGCAAGCTCATCAAGACCACTCCTGCCCAGTATAGTACACTCAGGTACCTAATTCCATAGAGAAATGAACACTGGTCCTTTTTTTATAAAAAAAAAAACAAGTATGTTGCTGTGGTTAAATCTTTTGAGTTGAAATGAAAGTGGTCATCAGTGGTCTTCCATTTATGCTGAACTAGGAGAACCTGGTCTGTTGTTAATACCACTTGTTAATACATCACAACTTCAGTGTGAACAGAAAGAGTACATGATTTTTTTTCCCTTTTCTTCTCCTCACTAGAATGAACTCAGAAACTGTGGACTATGATGATGCTGGCTTGATTGTGCGCTACCTAGCCTCTATGAGGCCATTTGCACAGAGCTTTGACATCTACTTGACCCAGGTGAGAATTAGTCACGATTTGGACAATTAATAGGATATAATTTATACCATATATTGAAGATTCAGTGTTAGGTTTGATCAGTCAGGATCCAGGTTTATTCTTGAAGAATGGCGGCCGACCACTGTGAGACAGAGACTTAAAGATCCATCCTCCCTCACAGGACTTCACCTCAGCATATCTGATTATCCCTTGAGGGACAGTCTGTTAAATACACTGAGTTTAGGGGTTCTGCTGTCTATTCAAATGAGCCATGGGTGCAGGGCTCCTTGTGTCGACCTGGGGGGGAAGGTGAGCGTCTAATATCACACCTCACTCCCCAGGTCAGCCCAAGGTATATTCACCCAGGAATGTTTACATGCTAGTTAAATCCAAATAAAAGTAACAATTATAACTAGGTATAAGATCATTGAATTATTGACTATGGCATATTCTTATTAACTATACCGGTCCCTTCACAATGCTGTCATATATTTGCTCCTTTAAAAACCTTTCCTGAGAGGCTGTAGTGCAGGTTGTCCTGCCAATCTTTTCCACATGAGCAATACGTTTGTTTGATTTTGGTGCTGCAGATCCTGAGGGTCCTGGGAGAGAGTGCCATAGCCGTCAGGACTAAAGCCATGAAATGCCTCTCAGAGGTGGTGGCTGTGGACCCAAGCATACTCGCGCGGGTGAGCAAGTTCTCTATGCTTCTAGTTGAAAAACCTTTATTTCTGTAGTTTTCTACAGATTAATTTATTATATAGTTTATATTAAATATTTATTTAATGGAATGGATATCGAACGTTGTCTCACAGTAGTCTGTACTTACATGCAAGCTGTCATATGCTGATCCCCCTGCAGAAAGACATGCAGAATGGGGTTCATGGGCGTCTGATGGACTCATCCACCAGCGTGCGGGAGGCTGCCGTGGAGCTGCTGGGCCGCTTCGTGCTGAGCCGCCCCCAGCTCACAGAGCAGTACTACGACATGCTCATCAAGAGGATACTAGTATGTACTCATTACTCACTTACTCATTCACTCTAGTCTGGGAGAATGCAAAGAGCCTAGCAGCTCAGTTGAAAAAAAAAAGAATAAAAGTGTGTTCATGATTCTGCATTAGATGGGCACTGTTACTATGAAGGGTAAAACCTTAAAATCGAAAGATTGCTTTTACTTTGGAACCTGATTGTATTTCACAGTCAGGTTGCTCTGTTGGACAACTAGTTTGGATACAACAGATTGTGACAGGCTTTCCTTAACATTAATTAATCAGGAACTATTGATACGCATTTTGATTCATATGATGTTACCATCATTAGCAGCTCACAGCTAGTTTGTTGAGCATTCCACAGAGTAGTTTTGTGTGCCTCAGTTGGGTGTACTGCCCAGTGCTCTTTAGAGGAGAGGTGATGCTCATATCTGCTCACTCTCCGCAGGACACGGGCATCAGTGTGAGGAAGAGGGTGATAAAGATCCTGAGAGACATCTGCCTGGAGCAGCCCACATTCAGCAAGGTCACTGAGATGTGTGTGAAGATGATCCGCAGGGTCAATGACGAAGAGGGCATCAAGGTAACCTAACGTTGAACAGCACTTCTTCTCAAGTCTTGTCTATCAAAAAATTGTATACTGATGTTTAATTCTTGCACAGCCAAATGTCACATTACACATGATAATGTGTAGACACAGTTGTACAAATAGTAGTCTTCAAATATTCAAAAATGTGTTCTTTATTTTTTATCCGTCCTCGTTCCATGGATAGGAAAGATGTATTTATTAATTTGTCTAAAAACTGCCAAGCGTATCATGGTGATCACCATTAAGCTATAAACATATATGCTACTTGGAGGATGATTTTTTTTTTTTGAAAAGGGACACGTGGTTTTTCTAAGCACTTTGACCACTACTGTTGTTTGTTTTGAACTCTCAGAAACTGGTGAATGAAACCTTCCAAAAGCTGTGGTTCACCCCAACGCCTGGCAATGACAAAGAGGCCATGAACAGGAAGATTCTGAACATCACTGATGTGGTGAGTGTACTCGGCACTTGCTGGGTTCCTCTAACAATCCATGTTGACATGATAAGTGTGTCTTCTCTCACAGAGCTGTCATTATTTCCCAAATTATCTGTAATTTTCAATATGTAGAAGGTCTGTAATAAATTAAAAAAATCCCACTTTTCAAAATGAAATCTTCCTTGCAGGTTGCTGCTTGCCAAGACAGTGGTTACGACTGGTTTGAACAGCTTCTACAGAATGTAAGTGTCCATGAAAAAAGACGTAATGTGGTTCACATTAGGAAACAAGAGATGTGGGCTCTGCTTTATTTGCAATAAGTGTGTAAGTAATTGTCCTACTCCTCTGTTGTCTCTTGTGTCTCAGCTGCTCAAGGTTGAGGAGGATGCCTCGTACAAGCCCACCAGGAAAGCCTGTGTGCAGCTGATTGACGGTCTGGTGGATTACATGCTGCGCTATGAGGAATCCCTCTCAGGTAAGCCATGGTTTCTACATTGGCAGCGTGTCTTTCCAGTGGTACTCCCTACATGTGAATGAATGTAGCTGTAGATCAGTGCAATACAGTGCAGTGCTAGCTTCCAAGACAAAGCTCATCAGCCTCACCTGTTCAAGGAGTCAGTCTAGCCAAAGCTGTTGAATCCTAACACTGGCATCTTTACATCACATTTTTGTCTCCTGCAGAGCATAAAAGCGTGAACTCCACACGGCTGGTGTCCTGCATCACTACCCTCTTTCTGTTCTGCAAAGTCAAGGCCGACTTCTTGGTCAAACATGCCATGACTATGCAGCCCTACATGACCACCAAATGCAACGTAAGATAGCTCTTCACTCCTGAACCCCATTAGCTTAAAACCACTGGATGTTATTACAGTTCATCTATTTGAGGTCTGGTTATACCACATTCATCAAATTTCCTTTCAGTAAAGTGATGCTTAATGATGTTGGTGTTGAATTGCAGTCGAAGAATGACTTCATGGTGATCTGCAATGTGACGAAGATCCTGGAGCTTGTGGTGCCTCTGATGGAGCATCCAAGCGAGAGCTACCTGACCACCATTGAGGAGGATCTGATGAAGCTCATCATCAAATACGGCATGCTGGTGCGTCTCCTTTTGAACCTCACAATAAGAAGCTAACTTACAAGAAGGCACCACTTCAAAACGTCAAAGTCTTCCATTGTGTTTGGTTCCTTAATGCTCTTCTGAATTTATTCCTCAGGTGGTCCAACACTGTGTGAGCTGCCTTGGTTCTGTAGTCAACAGAGTGACACACAACTACAAGTTTGTTTGGGCTTGCTTTAATCGATACTACGGTGAGCTCAGCATCTCTGTTTGACATTTAATGCCAAATGACCTTCAGTAAGTCGTAGATTGAAGAACAAGCTCCTGATACTGTAATTTAGACCCACCCTCTGTCAATGATTAATGTCCATTGAGGAATTGCTAAGTGATGGTTTGTGGTGCTACTCTGCAGGCGTCCTGACCAAACTGAAGGTTCAGCACCAGGAGGACTCCAACCACTCCATACTGGATGCCAAGCGGCCAGTCCTGATGCGCTCCCTCTTCACTGTAGGCGCTCTGTGTCGCCACTTCGACTTTGACCTGGACCACTTCAAGGGCAGCAGCCAAGTGAGTTCATATCGGGTGACTGATCCTGCTTTCGTTGTTGATGGTTGATTTTTCATCCTTTCTAAATGTATTTTTGTATATATATTTTCTAGATCATTATCAAAGATAAGGTTCTGGAGCTCCTTCTGTACTTCATAACCCATGAGGATGAGGAGGTGCAAGTGAAAGCCATCATTGGCTTAGGTAAGAAATTCATGTTAAACAGACCTTGAGGCAAAATCCATAATCGCTTAAGACACCTATCTATTGCTATATAAATGTCAAGAACTGGATAGCGTAAACTGCACACAGCAAGTTGCCAGTGGTTCTGTAAAGCAGGAATATCTTCTCACTAAGAAATACGCTATACATATGTTTCCTAAGTTAGAAATACAGTATTTCTACTCCCATGGGATATGTAACCAAAACAAAACAGAGGTCCACCACTATAGGTGTGTCTGCTCCTCGCTGTAGAGCTTCATCTGATTTGTACCTATCTCCTGACCTGTGCTTTGCTGGTCCAACAGGGAATCTGCTCATCATGCACCCCAGCCTGATGTTCATCCCCGAGGTGAAGCGGCTTTACAATGGCCTGTTGTCGGATATCAAGAGTTCGGTGAACCTGAAGATCCAGGTGCTGAAGAACCTGCAGATGTACCTGCAGGAGGAGGACACGCGCATGCTTGAGGCCGACAGGGAATGTGAGTCTCTTACCCACCCTGTTAGATGTTTTATATGCAAGTTATGCTTTCCTTAGATCAGACAAACTTATACTGAAGTTGGCCTATGATGAAGTAGGCGATGCCGCAGCCAGGATATCACTCTACTTGAACCTCCACCACCTTCCAATTTGGCAGCCCTTGACAGCCTATGAAAGTTTAGGCCTCCCCAAGTTCTGATGTGGCATAAAACACATAACTTCTGTTAGAGCAAGGGCGGACAATATAGAGAAGACCCTGAGCCATGAACTCTTTCCACTTGCCTGTCCCTCTCTGCTCAGGGAACAAGCTGTCCAAGCAGGAGGACCTGAAGGAGATGGGCGACGTGACGTCCGGCATGAGCAGCTCCATCATGCAGCTCTACCTGAAGCAGGTGCTGGAGGCATTCTTCCACACACAGTCCAATGTGCGCCACTTTGCCCTCAGCGTCATCGCCCTCACCCTCAACCAAGGTCTCATCCACCCCGTGCAGGTAGGGATTTGCAGTGGAATTGCAGTGCATTGTATCTAATCACGATGTGCACACATACTACACACACATATCTGCTTATATATGAGACGTACACAGAACTGCCAGGTCAAACTCGATCTCATTATATTTATATTATCTTTATGTGTAGTGTGTTCCATACCTGATTGCAATGGCAACAGACCCAGAGCCTACTATGAGGAACAAGGCAGACCAGCAGCTGCTGGAGATTGACAAGAAATACACCGGATTCATTCACGTAAGTCACAGTCCACTGTTCACTGAAACATAAGACACCACTCCCACAGAACAATATTTGAACAATCCAAAGTAATTCCATAACTATCATAATGCAGAGTTGCTTTTTTCCACCCTGTCCCCCTCTCTCGTTCCCCCTGTAGATGAAGGCTGCGGCCGGGATGAAGATGTCGTACCAGGTGCAGGAGGCCATCATGGCGCACCGTAAGGGAATGATCAGGGGCTTCCGGCAGGAGGAGTCCATCAGCGCCCTGTGCTCACAGCTCTACTCCATGGTGCGCAGCAACAGGCAGCACCGCCGCGCCTTCCTCATCTCGCTGCTCAACCTGTTCGATGACACCTCGGTGAGTTAGCCTTCTCACTCCAGATGTGTGTGAGAGGGGAACGGTATCGGCCAACAGAGACAAAGATCTCACTCCGCTATTACAAAATGCATTTCCAAAAATGCACCACAGTGAAGAAAGTAGTTCATTTCCCTGGGAGTGTATCTCATTACCTAAGCATTGCTAGTCCAGCACTCTTTCAGTTGACTCAGATTTAAAAAGGAAAGACAGGGAAATGACAGATGATTGCAAGAGTGGTATGTCAGCCATGAGAGTTTGAGAATCAAAGTTTTTCGAGGGCTAACTCATGGCCTCAATGTGTGCGGTCGTTCAGGGTTTGCTCCTGGCCCGGTCAGGCACACCTGCTCTCTCTACTCTACTCTCATGACAGCTTAATCAGCCAAATCTGCTCTGCTTGTGTAGGGCTGGAGCCAGCTATTCCCACTGCTCACTCACACTCTATTCCCGCCACTGTCTGGCAGGAAGGATAGACATGGCTGAAGTGCAGAGTCGAGGTTTGTTCAGGTGAACCTAATGTGAGTCTGTTTTTGTCCGTCGTGCAGAAGGCGGAGGTGAACATGCTGCTGTTCGTAGCAGACAACCTGGCCTACTTCCCCTTCCAGACCCAGGAAGAGCCGCTCTTCATCATGCACCACATCGACATCAGGCTGTCCGTGTCCGGTAGCAATCTGCTGCAGACCTTCAAAGAGGTGGTCATTCGTCCGTGTTCACTACTTATACATGCACAAGTTCTCACTCTCGCTCTCTCTTCATCATAGGACATACACTCAACAACTGTCTCCACACAAGCATAATGCTGTCACTCCCTGCCATGACTTTCCATATCTTTTTCTTAAACACATGACTTTGATGTTGTCTTAATCGGACACATTCGCATTGATGCCTTTACTTGGGATGAGAAACCCCAATGTTTGTGTTTGGCTGACATCTGCTGTTTTTGTATCTCCAGTCCTTGCAGAGGCCCGGTCATCCAGACAAGAAGGAGAAGGTGAAGCAAGCCAACAGTGCCATGTGGGACGTGGATGTTAGCGAGGAGGAGCTGGACAACCCTGATGTCGACGTGGACAACGACGGAACAAAGCAGAAGCCTCCGGAAGAGCAGCAGCAGGCGATGCCCGCAGAGAAGAAGGCGGACACCGAGTCAGAGTCTGACACTGAACTGGAGGACATCAACGTGGTGATGGAGCGGCTGCCCGAAGACACCGCTCCCCTGTTGGACTTCGCCCGCGCCTCGCAGGGCATCCTGCTGTTGCTGGTCCTCAAACAGCACCTCAAAGCTCTTTACGGCTTCTCGGACGGGTGAGTTACCTACCATAGCAACACAAGATCCAACCTGTTGGTAGAATAATGTGGTTGCAAATCTGGCTATAAGCATATAATCAGCCAAATTGCTTGTTTTGCTTAAGCTTAATGAAGGGGCAGATTAGAAGCTTAAGTGTGCTACAGTATTGACATAGTTCTGTGAAAGCACAGGCTATAAGGAAATCGAATTTGTAGTTTTAATAACCATTAAACATGTGCCATTTTAAATTAAAAAGATACTGAAAGATTAAACTACACCTCAAGGGCCACTGAATAATGTACTATTATTTTGCCTAACTCTCTCCCACAGCAAAATCCTCAAGTACTCCCCCACAGAGTCAGCGAAGATATATGACAAGGCTGTCAATCGGAAGCAAAATGTGCACTTCAACCCTCGCCAGACCCTCGAGTTCCTGTCCAACAACGTAGCCAACGCTGAGATCACTTACGACCTCAAGATGAAGATCGTCCAACAGTACCTTGACGTAGGTTGCCCTTTCCCCTTTCCGAACGTAGATACTGATGACCGCCAAGTTCATGTCATTTTCTTTAGTGTTAGAGTGTTAGTATAATTCCTACATAGTCTCTGCTGGGTCACAAAATATTTACCACATATCATGTTTACCATTGTCTCATCTTCTCCTGTCATCTCTTGTCTTCAGTTTAAGTTGCTGATGGAGCACCTGGACCCAGATGAGGATGAGGAGGGAGAGGGAGAGGCAAGTGCTAACGCTCGGAACAAAGCCATCAGCGCCCTGCTCGGAGGATCCGGCCCCAGCGCAGCCCCGGCCCACAGCCCCCGGAACCATCATGGCGCCGACTCAGAGGAGGACGACAGTGACACTGAGGATAAAACCCCTGGGGTAAGAGACAGCTCAGAGATACAATATGACATTGTGAAGTATTCGTTACTTAGATAGGCCTGTTTACACACACATGTATGCAGTTGCAATCAACGCCTCAAAAAGATTGCTTTAGTGTTTAACAAACTGATACTTGTTGATCCCTGGGATATTTCAGAAAATGTCTGTTTTGTATATCTTGAATGGCGTGGTCTCAGTTGTCTCTAATCTCTCTCTCTCTCCTCTCCTCTCCTCTCCTCTCCTCTCCTCTCAACCTTTCCTCATATATCCATTATCTCTTTCTCCCCATCTCCAGGCCAGGAAGGCGAAGCGTGGTGGGGACAGCAGGGAGGCAGTGGGGAACATGTCGGAAACGGTGGAGCCAGCTGACGTGGTGGCCATCCTGTGCCCACAGTACAAGGACCGGCCTCAGCTCGCCCGTGTGGTGCAGAGGACCAGCAGTGGCTACAACATCCGCTGGCTGTCAGGCTCCTACAACAGCTCCTGGACGGAGGCCAAGAGGCGCGAGGGACGCAAACTAGTGCCTTGGCTGGATACCATCAAGGAGTCAGATATCATCTACAAGAAACTCCCCCTGACGGCCAGCAACAAGCTGACCCACAAATTAGCGCAGACGCTGCGTGTGCTCTATGCGGCCAAGGTATCTTCCAGCTAGTGGGCCCCTGGGCCTGATCTCCCTACAAAACTGCCAAATCCCAGAGGCCACAATCCCACTACACTACTCCAGCGGCGTTACGGTGCATCCTTGCTTTATACTGTGCATATTTTTGTTTATATATAAATATATATTTAAAAGAAAAGAAAGAAAGAAAAAAAACAGAAGTGATCCCAGGATGCGGTTAAGGTATCACTGGAAAATAATGTTTTGAAAACATTGTTTGGGTGCTCCTTCGCTGTTGTGCAGCTGTCTGATTTCTACTTTGAGTGTAAAAAAGTTTTCACATCAAAAAAAAATAATCTTTATATATCTGAAAAGTAATGACACATGTAAAAAGATTAAGTGAATATTGGGGGAAAAAATTAGTTTCTTAACATTCTTATCGAAAATGAGACACAAAGTTCTTTTGGAGTACGAGAGCACCGAACGGCTTTTATATTAGTTTAGCTCTTCCATTTCTGTTCCATTTTTTTGTGTATGTCTATGCTGTACTATAACAGAGATATACTTTTTTGATGTAATTTATTGACAAAACCCTAGGCATGCAGTACCTTTGAGCTACTCAAAGGGTTTCTTTTGTAAATGTACCTTTTGTTGTATTTAGTCTCTCTGGTTATCAAAAGCAAACAGACAAAAAGAAAAACACAAAAAAAAATCCAAGCACTTGTGGCAGATTACATACTGCAATGACTTTTTTACTTGTATTTTTGTTATTATTGTTTATTTTTGCTTTGGCTTCCCTGGGGGGGCAAAACAGCCTCTGTAAGCTATGGGTGGAGTGGATATATTCAGCACACTGTCTCAGTTAAAAGGAAAAAAAAAGAAATAGACAATAAAAATAACGTGTGCTTTTTCTCTTTGATCTTCTTCATATCTGTCTCCCTTATGCGTTACTGGAGTACACAGGCCACCGGCTTTTGTACGACACTAATTTGCCAACTGTTGGAAATCAAAACCGAAAACCTCCTACCTCACATACCCTAGGTCTTAACGTGTGAGCAGAAGTGTAGAAGGTTGACAGTGTTCTCTTTGCAGCTAGTTTGATATTTAAAACAAGGACATTTATTTAAGCTTATGATAATATGATCGGAATGGTTTTATATGGAAGGATAGTTCTTTTTAGCCACGTAGTTGAACTCTTGTATTGATTTTGGCAAAGAGCTATTAAAATAATATTGTAACTTAACAGGCGCCTATCTTGCTTCATTCTTTTCATACGCAGTGCTGTGAATATATATTTTCATGTCAGTCTTTTCCTGCAAATCTATTTTAAAAGTATTGTCAATGACCATGTAAATATTATTGTGTTATTTATAACATATTACGCTGTCTCTTCTAAAGTCTGGCAGCAGACCTGTCTTGGAGTGAAATGATAATGATTTTTTTTAGCTCAATTAACATTTCAGTCATTTTTAAGATTTTTTATCTTTTAAGGTTTTGGAGTTGTTCCACCACCAGGTGGCAGATGGTCAGGTCTGAGACACGTAAGAATTACTGTATCTGGTAATGGTTATAAACATGTAGTCTGTGTCTCTTGCCAGTGGGTTGAATCTTGATAGCTACATCATGTCATATCTGGAGTCAACATCCTCTATTGTTTGTAGGCCTGAATAGAAATATTCCATTTGGGGGAAGAATCCAGTGTAATGTCATAGCAACAACCAATGCTTCACGAATTAAAAAAAATATTCTTAATTTAACTAACCAACTAATTAACTTACCACTGGTAGATAAACATTTCCCCTTTATCACGCTGCTTGTCCTGTAAACCACATTCACAGAGCAAGTTTGTTTGCATCAAACACCCCTCTTCTCTGTGTGTTGTGGCGGTGTAATTTCCCCGGGTGGAAGTCACTTTGTTTTCTCTGCATGCTGCCTGACTGTAAATGGATGCATTCATCTCCCCCTTGGCTCCAGGAGGACCACACCAAAGAGCCATGATGGATGGGGATCTTCCAGGGCTCCAGCTTCATCCCTGGTGTAATCACGCTGTGTGTGTGTGTGTGTGTGTGTGGGGGGGGGGGGCTCCAAGAGCTCCTATACTCCCGAATGAAATATAATGCATGCGCCAGAATTAGTGTAATCCATAACAGCAATGAAGGAATCATTCGTCTAGAACTTTCCTCGTTGGGATGTCTGTGTCTCCTCCATGTTTTGGCTTTTGTGCAGTGGTGGTTAGGGCTCCATCATTGACTCTCTCCTGGGACTTGGGTAGATTAGGCTCTCCCACTGTTGATGAACTGCTGGGGAGGAAACAGAGCTTCACTATATTCATTTATATCCTTCAACATCATCTTACCTCATTCACTTGTCAGTGCCTTGTTTTCATTGACTTCCTACGGTGCTATGACATGCATCCTTTCTCAAACATAACATATACTGGCTCTGCAAGCACAGCGTGTGCAAAGTAGATCCTTGGGAAGCTGTAGACATGATGTTAGGGACTTATTTGTAGGGATATCCTTAAGAGTCATTGAGTCTGCTGGCGTAGCTGAGCAGTTTTAGGTTTTGTGTATTTATGTCTGTCCTTCTCGGAGTCTTTCTAGGCACCCTGTAATGAATGACCCCTGCTACATAGTGTGTGTGTTTGCACCACTTTGCCTTTGACTTAAAATGATAATGCACCCTCAGGTGAGCTCCCGGTAGAGTAGGATAGATCAGAATGTTGTCATTCCAGACCTGGATGATGGCATGAATGTAAAGCCACCAACTTGGACCTTGTGCCCCTTTGGACTGTCAAATGTGTGTTACTACGTGTGTTTCAAGTATACTACTGAGTGGGTACCTACAATCTGTCTGTGTTCATATTGCATGTGCGTGTCTTTCTTGAACTTGATAGAAAGGGCACCCATAAACTGGGATGTGTATCAAACCCCAAAGAAAAGTACCCTTACTAAGGATAGCATCTGCACCTGTATGTCTGTTTCTTATTGATGCTTTCTCAGAACAAGGATTGAGTTTGTTTGTTTACACTTCCTGTTTTTGTTTGTGACTGCCAATGTTCTGGTCAAACCTTTCAGTAATTTCCAGTTTACAGTCACCGTTGCAGTGAACCCGTTCAGGCATTCTTTTTCTGCTCTCTCTCTCTCTCTCTCTCTCTTTGGGAGAAAAGTGTCTTTGACACTGAGCACACTATCAGGCTCTTCAGATAGCTCAAGAAATGTGCTATGCTATGCATTCCGCTGTGGTTTATTTTGGCCTGCTCAAGTTATCAAAGGCCTCCGCATGCTAACCCATAATACAGATTCCATCCATCAGCTCTGCATCTTACTGCCCTCCCAGATTGCAGAAATGACACATTTATCTGAAGAACACATGAACATGACTGACATGACATGCCTTACAGGGGGGGATTAATTTGGTTCCGGCCTGAAGTAATCTCTTGATCTACGATTACCGTGAGTGTATATGACTGATTGGTGGGGCTGGATGCTGTAATTTTCTTCTGTGAAGAAGCTGTTTGTGAGGCTGTTATACTAGAGACTTCCCACCTGCTGAGGAGCAGAGGGAGGTGGAAGAATGAGCAGTACTTTCTGCTAGGTGGCCAACCGTGTCTTCAAGAACATGATAATAAAAGTACCAACTTAAAAAGTCTACATAAAAGCTACATAAAATACCTTATCAAGTATTTAATGACCTGTCATCATTAGTTACTTCTCTTTAACAGTCTCTTGTAAATCGAAACTCAACTTGATCTGCAGAGGGAGGCAGGCCGGCCGTGTGGAGAAATGTGGAGGAAACGTGAGCCGCTCCAGCGCTGGTGGAGAGGAGATGAGAGAGGGTGATGGATAGCTTCCACCCTGCGTGGCCACGGGCCAGTTTCCCCGCAGAGACACCGGCCTGCAGGCATGTGCTAATGCGTTAATAGCTCTAAAAGCCTCCCCCCTCACACAGGATTCATACCTCTGCTTTTCTTGTTTTTTCTTCTTTTTTTTCATGGATTCCCTGACCGCATACTAATTCCAAGCGTAGACTGACAAACAGAGAGAGAGAGAGAGAGAGAGAGAGAGAGGGCGAGAAAGTGCATGCGAGAGATTCATTCTGAAATGTTCAGTAAACAGTATTTAGTTTGGAATTGGTTCACCACAGTGTTGAGTGGGCTATACAGTAGCGTACCGACACACCTTTGACAGAGCAGCACTCCCTTCACCAAGGGAAAGAGCCTGGCTTCACTGAACATATTTGTTGAAAGACACAACTCACAGGGAGAGATTGGTGTTGGCAAACTCAGTCTAAGATGAAAGCTATTCATGTCTGTTCAAATATCAGGCAGAGTGCCCTGGCAAGCTTGTAACGACCAGGTAAATTGTTCTTTCAGCCTTGCCAGGGCACACTGCCTGGTTCTCTGAGATAAGATCAGATCATCAAGATATACTGTAGGTAGCTGCCAGGATCTTTTTAGTGTCTGAGATACAATCTGCAAACTAGGGTTCCTAGTTTGGACTTGGGTTGGAGTGACAATATTACATGAAAATTGTTTCCACTTTGGGCTCCTGTGTCAGAGAATGGCATCTATGCAGATCTTTCTAGTGTGATACAAAATATGAAACAGTCCTGAAAATGAGACTATGAAAAGTCTGGGCAAATGTATTGTGTTAACAATTCATTACTGGCCACAAAATGTTTTCACTCCCAAAACCTCATTGGGGTTATCGATTTTCACTAGAGAACTGACATGTTTTTGGCTTCTCACCCTGCATTGCTTTCCTGAATTGGGCTCACTGTGTCAGGACACATGGGCTTCTGCTCCTGGTGGGTGCTCATGCACTAAATGCCGTGTGCAGCCCTCTTCTTTGCTGGGTCATTAGAAGTAACGATACGGAAGATTAATTGTTAATACGCTGTGTGTTCCTGTCTGCACCTGTGGGACCGAATAATGTGGCCCGGGTCAGTGAACTTGTGGAGCCAATCCAAAAAGATCCAAAAGCAACATGGAAGTGAAGGCATGCAGGTCTTCAGCTACGCTTGGAGACTGTCCTGAGGAAAAGTGTGACATTCAAAATAGCGATGATTTATTGTGTCACATATGTCATGTTGTCTCTCTTTATTTAAAATGAAAACAGAAAGGAGGAAAGTGTGGTGTGGCTTTGTCGTTTAGGTGGGTTTGCTTTTGACTTCTGTTTGTTAAATTATGGTGTTGAATTGATGTAGCAACATAACACATTCTGTCATGAACTCATCGTGATATGGTTCTCATTGTTGAAAGTCTCCATTCCTCTCTACTGCGGCAATAATGTGTTCAACAGATGTGGGGAAGAAATCAAATTGCTTAACAACCTCTGCGGCTGTCATTTTTTGAGCCACATTTATGATCTGTAAATCCCTTTCAAAAGACACATTTGAGCAATATGGATTGTGTTTCATGTCAAATGTGCTGGGGGTACATGATACACAAGACAAAGTTTAGTTACGTAATTACCATGGGATGGATGCTTAAATAAATCTATTCCCTCTCACCCTTCAGTCACAGTTGCCCAACTGTCATAATTTAAGTTGAGTTACTGTGTGAAGTATTGTGGGCAAGGCAGAATTGAGCATATGTATACCATTAACTGTAGGAAGGATGTGGTGTTCAAAGGTGCGTAGGTTGTCACCGGGGAGAGGAAAATCCTCCTGGCTCTCGGAGCAGGTGCTCATGTGATGGAAATCTGTTGGATGTTGATGGAAGGACCTGCATGAGTGTTTTTTTTCCATCACAGGGACACATCACTTCCTGTCTATTGTGCGTGGCAACAGCCTTTCTATCCCCTGTGAATGCATATGATTGAGCCAAACAGAGATTGATGAGAGACACACTGTTAAACCTTTCCATTCGTAACAGGACAGGAATGACATCAGGTCTGGTGATGCAGTGGCACCTCTAACTGAGGCATTGATCTGATACTGGATGATGCATATAGATAATCTCAATTTTAATCAGATTAGTGTTGACATTTATATAGAAAAACGAATATAGCCCATTCAAAATGATGGAATGAGAACACTCAAAATAGCAGTATGTCGATTTATCAAAAAAAACAATCAAATGAGTCATTAGTAATGAATGACTCCAACGATCCCAAATCCTGGCCAATCCTGGTGAACACAGGGAAGTACTGTATGTGTGTGTGATTGAATGTGACATGGCTAAAAAAGCCCTCAAGTGATTTCACCATACCGCACAGTGAGGTTGGTGACAGGTGGTTGCCGATAGCACTGAACCAGGGCACCTTTTTTAAAATAAAATCCAAAGGGTGATCAGATTCCCAAACCATTTCCCCATCTGGAAAACTGTGCATGCAGTTCTCTGAGCCATGAGATGGTGAAGGGGTGACTTCAACACACATTTGATTTCAATATATGTTTTCTTGAAACAGATCCATTGATTTGCAAAAGGACAATAGATTCTGGAAAGTATTTTGTAAAATGTGTCCCTACCATTTTTAACCCACACTGGCATTTTAAAGTTGTGATACACCTCTCATTCATCATTAGTTTTGACAGGAAATTACATCTCATAGTACAATTGTGAATTGTTTCATTTGTTTTTCATGTGCAGAGAGGTAGCTGATGAGAAAAACCCACTGGCTGTCTTCAGACCTGAGATGAACACGGTTGCTGCTCAAAAGGACACTTGAGGTAACTACGTCCGCAACGGCCTGGTGTTCTCTGAGATTTAGAATAATTAAACACAGGCATAACACAGAACCTTGGTGGATGAAAAAAAACTAAAAACATTGATGTGTATCTGGACCTGACAGGAATCCACTGGAACGTAAACATGCAAGGTATACCAGGCAACTGCCATTTTACTCGCAGAGAAGACATTTGGCACGCCACGAATAAACACTGAAGCTTGGAGAACGAATACACAATGGGCTCATGTTCTGAGATCCAGCCATCGAATGCCAATAAAATAAGTTGAACTACTTAATAAAGGTTGGACTACAGAATATGTTATTCAGGCGAGTATCCAACGGATGGATCGAGTGGAGCTTTGGAAATATTCACAATTGAACAGATCATTTTTATGCCAAACGTTTGGAATACCGAAATGGTTAAAATCATCGGGTCCCAGGTGAAAATTGTTGCTCTGTGTAATTCAGGGAAACTTCAGCATGCGGCGGTGTGGAGGGAGGAGTGGCGCGCTGCCAAGAACAGTGTTCACAGACACATGAGAGAGGGGACAGCGCAGAGAAACATGGTTGTTGAGAGACGGTGTTTCCTCTTTTAGGGGTAAGACAGGGATTCTGTGTTTACGGAGGAGATTAGGTGATTTCCGCACTATTCCTCACTATGTGTCAGCTCTCTTGTATAACCCGGCCAGGTCCAAGGCGAAGCAGAACCCATTTACACAGGCATTCCTTTGAAGGAAATGTCTCTGTCAAATGAAATGTATGGCGCTACCCAGGGAGACTGAAGTTCAGATTTTACTGTTGGGACCTGGCGAGAGCACTGAACAGCTTGACCGTATCTAAGACCACATTCAATTTAGAAACGCATAGGCTACACAGAATCCCATAATTGCATTATCTGGATTTATTTGTGGAAGAAGTGATTTAACATATCGGTGTCTTTCTTGGAACCAGATTCGTGCACAACGCACGACGGTTAACGCTGCTTGAAAAATTTGCCCTCTTTGTCTGATCTGCCCCTCAGGCGGGACAAAAGTTTTATTTTTGCTGTTGTGACGGCATAAATGCCGGCATCCTCAATGGATGAAACAAATATCTTATTAATCTAATTAAAGTCAATTCATCTCAATTTGGACACTTCAGATGGCTGCAGTCTCCGAGCTAACCTGTAGGACAGCTGCACTGGTGGATTCAATTAATTAGAGATACTCATTAATCAGTGGCTGAAAGTCCATGCTGACAGTGCCTGAAGTGCAGACAGAATACTGGACACTGCAGCCAGATCAAATGTAGCTCTTTCTGGCCAAGCATACACATACACACACACACACACACACACACACATAAACACTAACCTGAATTTCATCAAGTCTTTCTTCCCCCTGCCAAGCCTCCTAGTGTGTATGTTTATTATCAGAGAAGGCCTCGTATGCAGAGGAGAAACCAGAGATCTCAGAGGCAGTGCATTAATGTCCATAAACTACAGTGAGGCTCACTGCCGACGGAGCCTCTACGACAGCTCCACTGGAGAAACACTGCTGTCCAACATGTGGAAAAGGATTTTACTCACCACCAAGCCCATAAATGATCAACTGGAGAGGTGTATTTGAAGTTCCCTGCCACTGCATCTGTGTTTTCAATGACTGAGGCCAAATGTGAGCCCTTTACTTATCAGTATTTATTTTAGGGTGAGGCATAGTCATCAGGCTGGATGACAGCTATTGTCAAATTCATTTTAAAAAGTTGAATTTCAAAGAAAGGAAGGTGTTTTCAGCACATGTGGCCTTCTGGATTCGCCTGATTTTTATTCAATGATGTGTGACCTGCAGGAAATAAGCAGGGTTAGAAGGCTGTCTGATCTTTTCCAACACATGGTCTGAAATGTCCCTGGCAACATGAAAGGAATGTCAAAGCACATTTTAATTTCAAACCTGTTTCTGTACCATCAGTAAGGACAACACACCAACAACATGCCTGTGCTACACAGGCACCCAGACCGTTAATTGGAAATGTAGGAATCATTCCTGGTGGGCCTTTCCCCTCTCTTTAGCCGTCAGCCATAGCAAGCATTAGGGCCAGTTTCAGAGTAGTAATTTAGCCAGGGGAACTGACAGGTCCTCCAAAGAGAGTGTTGCCAATTTAGGGGTGCCATGATGCACATGTTGGAAAACAACTGAAAAAAAGTGTTGTGAAGTGGAGTCTGTCGGTGCTAACCCTTTTTGCTTAATGTACTGTGCAGGGGGAGAGTATTGACCGTATCTAGCAAACAGGGCTCCTGTCTGCAATTACGTTTGCGCTAAAGGGAAAACCGCTCCTGGATGGAAAATTGCTTTGTGTCTCTCCCTCCGAACCCAAAAGGGCAGTCAATCTTTTATCGTTCAGTGTTTCACACATACGCATGCTCTCACTCACACACAGTTGTACACGCATACTCATTCACACACACACACACACACACACACACAGACACTCACTGATGCTTCCTAGAAAAAGTAAAAAAAAACAAAAAAAACCACATGATCTTATTTTCAGAGAAATGAGTGCAAGAGTTGTTTTGGTGTTGAGAATGTATCAACAGTGCCATCAGAGATGGAAGATGATGTATATAGGAAACCAAACGTGCTCACACACTCTGAATTCTGCCATGGCATGAGTAGGATATTTTTTGGTTGAAGGCCTGACGTAGGTGGCTGGCTGAGGGCCAGGGCGTGATGGTTGACTTGTTTGACGGCAGACACGATGCCCTCCGTTGCCCCCCACCCCCAGCCTTTGTTGAAGCAGACAACCACACCAGACCACTGACTCATGCTTAAAGCACCCAGACCGACAGCACAGCCTCACATGTCATCTACTTGAGCTGCGTCTCAATCTCCCCTTTGAGGGATGTCTTTGTTAACTCATCGAGTCATTTTTGGAACTCATGACACATGAAATGCATTAATGTGATGTGACGTGATGCTGTGTGTGTGTGTGTGTTTGTGCGAGGCTTACACATCACCGTAACAGAGTAAGACACACCGCACATCAGTCACCCCAGTGGTCAGATTACTCATTTACAACCACTAATGACACTTTAACAAGAGCCATTGTAGGATGTGTGCTTATCTGACCAGTGATCTGCTGCCTGACGTGTCTGTCGTAAAACTAATTGCCTGAGTTGTAGTTCCGGCTCATGTTGCCCGAGTCATTGTGAGAGATGCACATGCAAGGGAGTGGCTACTAGGGTTAGGGACAGAAATTTGAACTGCAGGTTATGTATCGCCTGTCAGACTCATGGTGCTTCTCAGATTCTCTGACATCTCTTTCCACCAGTGAGTCCCTGCCTGTACGACACTGCCTTTATGTCTGACATGGATGTGAAGGATGATTGCTTTAAGATAGATGAGATGTTCCAATCCACCTTACTGGTAATGATGACGATCACTGTTTGTAATGACCTTGTTATGTTAGCCTCTAATGAACAAGCTAATGGCTGAACAATAGAGGCTGCAAGCTATGGCAAAAAAACATTTTAGTGTCAGGTATCATTCTGATATACCACCCAAATGATTCCATAGATTGAATCTATACATTTTATAGACAACACTAAGAAATATATATATGAGGTAATGTAAGGCTCTGTTTAATAAAAAGTAAAGTTATTTTTAGTAAAGTTATTCTATACGGTCCTGACCCAACCTGGGGGTTAACCTTTAAATAACGTACTATTGGGCAGAGATAAATTCTTCACTAAATAACCATTTATAGTTGTTGCATTCTTAGAAGATGGGTTGAAACTGATCTTACACACAATCACAGGATAGTTGTTCTAAAACATGACCAAGCCACAATCAGATGATGAAGACTTGAGGAACTGTGACAATTTCACAACCATTGACTGTCTTACATAATTGGTATCAGCTTGTAAATACGATCTGCACTCTGCACAAAAGAAAGTGTTACATTCAGAATATTTACCTCAATATGACAATATAAAACTTATACAATACAAAAATAAAGTCTGTTTTGCTGTCACAATCTACTATTTGCATTCAAACTTAGGATCGTTATACAGTATTTCTCACGCCACACTGATGGTTAATGTGTTGACCTGCTTTCGTGAATAGGAGAGATTCAGTGCAACAATGACTTATTGATTTCTATAAATACCATGGTAACATGGAAAATGCAACTTGTAAAACTTCTGAATATTGTAACCTAATTGTTTTGCTTCAATATCCATTGCAGCTGTAAAGCTACTGCAGTAAGTTTGAATGCCCTTGTAATACCATGCAATAGTTGTCTTAGCACCAAATCTTAATCAGGAGTGCACCACAATGGAAACACATCTATCGTACTTATCAAATACAACATAAATGTGTGTGTGTGTGTGTGTGTGTGTGTGTGTGTGTGTGTGTGTGTGTGTGTACGTGCGTGTGTGCTATTGTGCATACTAGGAGGGCAAGGTCTAGGACGGAGTAAGTCACACAACCAGTCTATCTGACTCATTCCAAAAGAGGGGAACCAAACTATTGAAATTCCTAAAGAATGGGAAACACATTTTCAGCCACCTATTCACTCAGTCATTTGTGTTCATCCCTCAACACTATGTGAAAAAGACTTATAAAGCAGTTCACCACACGACAAGTCTAATATTACTATAACGTTACAGTCATCATGTTTGGCACAAGTTTCTGATACTTTATAAAGATGTCAAATAAATATAAGAAAATAAAAAAACATTAAAATAAATAAATAGTTATAATAATAACTTAATTTCAGTATTAAACCCACATACATATGTATTTTTGTTCTTTGGGTGCCTAGAATTAGAATGGCATTTCTAATTTTTACATTTGTAGGTCAATTTAAGCTTTTGTATGTGTAGGGGCATCATATAACTTTGTTCTGTTCTTAAAATTCCACAACCCCCTTGGGAAGTTCCACTGGAGTGATATATGCCTGGGATAACTACATATCTACCATTTAGTTATAAATATGGCATTGGGTAATGTTACCCCATCCCTTTTACAACCTTGCCCTCCTCTCTTGTTCAACTGGTAGTCAGACACAGCCACACTTTCTGGCCGAGTGCCTCTTCATGGTGTGGTATATCAAGTTGTCGTCCAGAAATGACAGGTCATCGTCGAACGCGATTGGACGGCAGCAGGCGTGGGGCGGGCTGTCCCGCAGCAGTTTCTTGTTTTGGGTGAGATTGTTGAGGATCTTGTCATAGTTGGTCTCTGAGTTGGCGCAGGGCCCACTGCAGTACTTGAAGATCATCTCCTCTTTGGTTTGGTAGCCCAGCCCCAGGTCGGACACGTTCAGTTGGACCTGCTTCAGCTTGCAGCCGTGACCCTGGCTGCCCTTTCCTTGCCGTCTCCCGCCTTGACCCGCTGCCCGCGTGCCCCCGCGTTGCCCTCTGCCTCCTCCCATCTGTACCCTCCTCCTCGATCGTTTCTCTCTCAGCACAGAGTCTTTGCCCTGCTCGGCTGACCTCCTCAGGCTACTGATAGTGCTCTTGATGAAGTCCAGCACGTCCTCTAGCTGCTGGGGACTCTGGGTTGCCATATCGTCTGCGAGATCAACAGACACAAACAGATGTTTGAATGATTAACCTCAGGGCCTATCACTTTGGAAGGCAAAGATGCCTCCTCCACACTTAAAAGACACATCTGATGTGCTCACTTCTGTTTTGACCAAAAAAGAACCAAGATAAGTCCTTCAAGGTCTCTGTACTGACATGATACTGCACTTGAACAGCGATTGCTTTCAAAGTGGCCACACACAATGAGGCCTGACACAAAGTCCTTCCAACATACGATACGGTTCATAATGTTACATAAAGAATATCATTCATAATGCCTGTTTTGTTCACAGCATTGATTGAACAGCTCAAAAGGTGTACTCCGGGGGTTTAAGGTGTAGGTGTATACCACCGAACATCAAACAGGTGCTGGCCCGAAACGGAGCTCATTTTCAGTGGTGTCAACTGTTCCAGGCACAGGTGACATGAAACTTGACTCCCTCAGGACCTCACTTCACTCAATCAACCGCGGTATCAGGTGTGACCCAGAATAATTGTAATGTCTCTTCAAAGACACCTGTACACTAGTAATGTGCAAATGCAACAGCAGCCCCATCATTCTTTCACACAACAATACAGTGTAAATGTATGAGGCTGGATCATAAATTACATAGAAGAGGAGCATTTCAAAAAGCAGAGCCCTTCTCTTTATGGGCCAATCAAATTGATACATTTAAACAACCACAATGCTCTCCCCCCTGTGATTTCAAAACCACAAACAGTTTTACATTAACAACATCAAGCTGAGATTAATCAAGTGGCATTGCAACACAATGTAAAGTGGTGTCAGACTAAATGAATAATGACAGTCAGATTTGATCGATATGAGATGCCAGCTCTGTTTGTTTAACTGCCCTACAGTTTCTCTGTGTCAGACAGTGGTGAAAAGAAATATTCTAAAATGCACACAGATGTCAATGTCTAGTCAACCACACTTCAGAGAGAAATTAATCATTTTACCTTTCCCTTTGAATGGTGATTTTTGTTGTCTGTTGTCTGTTATACTTCGTGACTCTGATGCTGAGGAGGATGCATCCAGCCGTCTCTGTGAGTCATAACGGAGTGGTCCCCCTGGGAGGGACTGTAGACTTCTCAAAAGTGGGTTTGTGAGGACGTGGTCCAGCAGCAAGTAACAAGTGAAAACTTTATCCCATAACTTCATTGTAGATCCTAGTTCCAGGGGGGATCTGCATCAAAACAATTTGAGTTTCACCTTTTAACCAACATGATGATCATGCTGTCATCCGCTACTAAATGAATATCTGATTATTGCCTACACAGGGTTGCCAGACTTCGCCTAGTTGTGTATTTCCAGACTACAGCATTTGCTTTGACTCAAGCCAGTGACTTTAACATAACTGACTGAGTGACAATAGGATGCCAGGAGTTCTGGATAACCACCAGATGGGGCTACATTCACAGTCAATTCTAGTGTCAAAGTGCCACAATTGATCTGGGTGAATAGAACGTTCTACTGGAAATATGTCTTTGGACATATTTTATTTGAAGGAATAAGAACATATTTATCATTTCTACCCCCTTGAGACTAAAATGATTCAATTATGAAGTTGTGCAAATTTTGTAGAATTAACATATTTAAAGGATTTCAAGATGGTTGCAACAAATCTTCAAGCACTGCAATAAAAAGACAAGAAAACACTTAACATTTTATAAAATACAACAAAACTTCAATAACTCACCTTATAATGGTTCCATGATTTGATTTCAACAAAAAAAATTACGTAAAGAAACACATTTGTTGCTCACATCCATGATGGACAACCTTTTAGAAACATCCATGGGGGATTTCTTCAAATATCATACTCCTGTACTGAATAATCTCCAAATTGTTATTCGTAACTCCAAATGGTGTGAATACAACATGAAATCCCCTCTCAGAATGAAAAGAAAAGTCGAGTTGGAGTTGAAATAAAATCAGCAAGAAAAACTGGCATTCGAGCAGATGATCCAGAGAAAATCCCACACTTTATCACTTAAGTGGCCAGCGAGATCAGAAATGGTAAAAAACGATCCAGGTGCCTCATCATTGATCGTAAATTCCTCGGAATAAATAGAAAAATAACGGCGTTTAAAATGTATCCCGTCTCTTCAGTTTAATGATTTCCCAAAATTCTTTTATCATGTCAGAAAGCCTTCGTTACCCTCCTACCGATGACGTTAGTGAACGCATTTGCCTCTTGTGCCCTTTGCACAACTTTCACACTTAGCCTGCTAACTTTATCGTGGTCAGAAAAAAGCCTACCCGTCAGACTACCGTGTGAGCACGGAAAGCTCCTGCAATTTCTATGTGACTTCTGCGTTCGTGCCAAAAACAGTGCGCCTAGCAAATCAAGTCTCTAGGACCGAAATGCCGTGGGACCTCTCTTGGAGGTATTCCAAAAAACGAACTGTTCATTTGGGTGATGTACCACTAAACGCAGCCCTAGACTGCGGTGAATTCCCCACTAGCGAAAAGCAGGGGAGACAACAGAAAACTATTTTTTTTATGCATATATATATATATTTCTAACCAACACTTTCCTTTAAAACTCGAATAACTGTATAGACAAATATATTGTTGGTAAATATAAATATACACACACACACACACACATATATATATGTATATTTACCAACAATATATTTGTCTATACAGTTATTCGAGTTTTAAAGGAAAGTGTTTGGAACGACTTTATAGAAACCTTTCAGTCAAAGATGAGTTGCCTTCTTCATGCCTCGTGTAGCATGATGACAGATCGAGCACCAGGGGGTTGCATAAGTGCTTTAGGCTACCTCATGGTGTTCACTTTCTGCTGCTGAGACCCAGCCATGTAACTAATAACTTGTGATGAATCGATGCGTAGGCTATAAGCAAAGTTATCACAGAATTCAATGCTTTAGCAATAGTAGCCTACTAGAACAAATCTTTCATGATTCCAGTCGATAACATCCCCTTGTAACAATATGACCTTCTAAGTAATGTTTTATTGAATAGGCCCATATTTTGGTGTGACAGGCTACAACAAAAGTATATCAGGAGCTAAACTACACTGTAAACCTGAACAAGTTCAGAGTACTTAAAACTTTTGATGTAACCGATTACATAATAAAATTTGAGTACATATATTATTATTTTTAAGTAAACTTAACTTAAAAATGATACATCGGCTATACTGATTCATTTTGTTATCGTTTTCATAATTTTTAAGTTCTCTGAACTTATATTCAAATATTTTTATACTTAAATCTTTTAACCTCTATGTACTAAATTATTTTCACTCAACAACACAAAATAAAATTAAGTTTTAAGCCTTAAAAATCAAGTTCAGTGCACTTAATATTGGTGAAAGAGTTCAACTTAATTATTCTGAGTAAATAATACTTAATAAGCTTACTTTTTTAAAGTTAACTCCGCTTGATTATTCTGAGTAGGTAACACTTAAATAGCTAACTTTTTTTAATTGAGCACTACTTATTTTCAATTATTGACCACATATACTGATTTTCTGGTTCTGTTTACAAACTGACTTTAAACTGAAAGTTACTCTACAAGAAACATTCAAATCTATGTAAGATTTCTATTAAAAAGAGTGAGATGAGAAAAACTTAAGAGGTATCACATAATTTATATTTCTTGTAAAACAACTGACAAAATAAAAGATTACATTAAAGCTTTAAAGAACAGCGTTACAAAGTTAACAAGTCAACAACAAATCGTTTATTTCGATAAAATAATTTTTTAAGGTGAGTAAGGACGGTTTCAGAGGTTTTTTTGTCTTCCAGACACATAAAAAGGTTCTGTATGAGAAGGTGTGCGTGAGTTTTTTGGGATATTCTAAATCGAAAGCATATGTCAGGCCAAACAACAACATAAATGCCTCAGAAATCCTCTGCACCCAATTCAAAGATGTTCTCGCAGCTGAAGGGGTCGGGGCCCGATGTAAGGAGAGCAACAGGAGCATCATCAAAATCTGGCTCCTCCTCCTCCTGCAAAACATCATCAATACAATTACCAGGAGAGTTTCAATGGAAACACTTACAAAAAAACTGGCAATTAATAATACATAGTATCAACTAATATTATAGTTTCAGTAACAAACAAAATGTGATCACTGTTGTGCAGTTAATCCTAGACATACCTGAAGGTCATAAGCCTCGAGGATCACCCGTACCTCTACTGTCTTGCCAGTCCGTGATGCCTGTACACAAAAAATATCTCCTTTGGTTGACTCCTCTTCTTATATGTTTACATCAAATCGGTTTGTTGTTTATATGCAACACGAATGCTGTCAGGGCAAAAAGAATATTGTTCTCAACCATTATTGTTAGCTTGCTGCTAACACTTTTATCCATCAGATCCATTAAAACACATAGAAGCTAGCTAGCTTCTTAAAAGTTACATATAACCTTAGCATGCTGATATGAATGATATGGTGTTTCTGTAGAACATGAGTTGTTTTCAACATAAACAATTGATTGTTGTTTACTTTGCACATGAACATATTTGGGGGGAAATAACCCACTAACTAGCTCTTTAGCTTCCTAGCCGCCAGCGCCAACAGTCGTGCAACTGAACTTGCTACTTGACAGCCAAAACGTGATTACTCAATAATAATTACAAAGAGGGAAATTCGCCACTTCTTATCGCAATTTCACTTGCTCCCGCAATTTTGTCGCAACAAACACCTAAAAAACACTGTTTACTTACCAGATAAGGACGCTTAGCAGCGACAGGATTACTAAAATATCTCCTTTGGTGGGGTGACCAGACGTCCTCTTTTACCCGGACATGCGTCCGGCAGTGATTGCAAAATCGTCCAGGATTTTGCCTCGTCGGATATTTGTGTTTCTCTGGGTCCTTCACAAACTAGTTTTTACGCCCTTACAAGTTTAGGAAAGGGTATCTCCCTTACGTTCCACCTAGAATCTAGCACAAGCTCTGACTGTAGCGAGAACTGTCATTGGTCGACCGGCCTCTCAGTGTTGCCAGATTCACGATAATTATCCTCCAAAGACAATCATTTTGAGCATTTAATACGATACTTCACCATTTCCAATCTGGCAACACTGAGCACCGTGCCGCTTCCACTAGTTGCATTGTTTACAACAGCACATGACATCTGCATGTGGAAAAGGTGTCAAAATTCCGTCGAGGGGGGAGGGGGCGGGGTCATCTGTATGCTACACACTACCACGCCCCTCCCCGCGACGAAGCGTCCTCTTTTTCACAAACTCAAATATGGTCACCCTACAAAGTTGGTCGACTCCTCTTCTACAGGAGGAACATGCTTATAGAAGTCTAACTGATACTATACAATTATTAAGTCTGATGTCTCTGTCTCTCATCACAAGATCTCTGATTCTGTTCTGAACTAGTCCTGCAACGACGTTGATGACGTCAGACGTCACGTTTGAATGAAACAAAAAAAATATGAGTTATCAGGCAATGTTTACTCAAACAAATACATTCCAATACAATTAAAACGTCTTCACTTGCTCAGAAAACTAATACATTTAAAGTTGGGTCAACTAAATACCAGGTTTTAAGTAATGAATACATAATTTTAATAAGTTAGTAGAACTGTTTGGGTTTACAGTGTACGGAAGCCATGCATGTCATCAATCAACATTTATTTTAGACCCCCGTTTTCTCAAGATCTCGACTTATTTATGCCATTTTCCCGTGCTAACGAAACTTTCTTTTCCCGACATAACGACACAATTACTTTGATATATCGTGAAAACTATAGCCCACATAACGAAGATAACAGCTGGCAAGCTCTACAGGGGGTGCAGTCAACGTGAGCTGGATGTGGTGGACCACATTGCTGATCAACTAGGCAACCAGGCCATGGGAGACTGTGTGTGATAGCTGAAATAATACAAACCCTGTTGAATCTTTTATTGTTTTCATCCTAAAAGTAAAATAAGGCTTTGTGGCTGGTGGGCTGGTGTTTGACTGGGTCAACGTGAAGCCTTGCAAATAGGATGTAACACTCCGAAATCTCTAATATGGATATTTTATCCAGCAAAGCAAGCCATTTCAGCAGCGATCAAGCCTTGAAAAAAGGCAGTGCACTGATCAATGTAGGCTAGCCTACTCCTGTCGCCAGTCATTGCTACCCTAAATGACATTCTGTACAGGACCGGACACTACATGGCCTATTCATTTGTCAGGGGATCAGGGGAAACGACATGCTGAGATATCAAATTAATTATGTTATTACCTCGGGAAAACTGCTTGGTTAAGTCGTGATCTTGAGAAATCAAAGTAAAATAACTTGATATCATGAGAAAACGGCGTCAAAATTAAGATGTAAATTGATTGCAGTTTAGGGCCATTGGAGGAATATGTTTTGAGGAGACTGTTACATGGCAATTGCACCCTCTATAGCAAGGCTATTCAACTTCAGTACCAAGAGGGCCAAATGGGAAAATCACTGCTTTCGGGGGCCACATAAAATGTGACACCACTAAAAATATATTCCTATTGTGGATTGTCAAGTGGCTTGTATTCATATCGAACTACATTTAATAAAGTCGAGGTAAAAGATTCTCATAAACACTCGATATGATGCACATTCTTTTATTCTGAGGTCATCAATAGATAACAACAAAGACATTTTTTTCATTTTTCAAACATCTCATCAGACATAAGGTGCTTATGATGCCCCCATTTATTGGTTATATGTGAGATAAACAATCAAAACTTTCATTAGATGGGCAATATAACTACTGTTCATATGGACCTTTTGTCATTTGTAAAGGAAACCAGTAAAACAGTATCCTGAAGAACAAAAGTAGGCCACATGCACATATTTGTAAAAGACATCAGTGAAACAATATCTTGACAAACAAGCAATATTCTCTCAATGACCTACGATTAGCTATAGAACTCTGACAGGCTAAAACAGACTTTTGTCATTCATGTAAACAGATCTGGGTAGTAAAATAATAACCCAGACTAAACATATAACCATACATATAATTTAATTTAATTGTAATTGTAATTGTAATTGTAATACACATCATTGTGTCAGTGGGGAAAATACTGTACACTGCCTTAAAAAAAAAAAACATCTCAGACATAAGGTGCTTAAGAGGCCCCCATTCACTGGTTATTTATCAAATATGCCAGGCAAACAGAATAAGTAGATGGGCAAACTAGGAACAGTATCCTGAACAACAAATCTCCCCTCAGCCAGGTGATAGGCTGACTACATAAGTATACACACCAGACTTCTGTCACATTTATATTTGTAAAACAGATCAATCAATATCCTGACTGGGATGTGGCTCATATATGGCCCAGATGCGGCCCAGACAGTTTCACACTCTTAAACGTGCGAAATACCGGTACCAGAGTTTAGTCCAGTTTGACACTAACGATTCTACACTGATAATGAAAGATTCTGAAGTGCTAAGTGCTAGTAGCAGCCAATCGCCGCTGCAGATTTTATTTATCATAGCGTCCACATGGCAACCAGACTTGGCTGCTGGCGGGCCACAGAACATTTTTAACGGGCCGCATCTGCACCGCGGGCCGCCAGTTAAATAGGCTTGCTCTATAGACTGTTATGAAACATGGTTGCTATAGAGGCTTCAGGCATCTCTTTGGGACTGCTGCTACAAGGTAGTGGTGGCTGTGTGTCTTTACAGTGTTGCGGAGACCCTCACAACTTTCTCAATCAGAAGTTAGAAGCTCAGATGCGTTGATCTCACAGATTTTATTGTAGTATTTAAGCCACAATAAGAAGATGGTCTATGGATAATCTCACTGTATGAATGGCCTTTTTAAAAGTAATTCGGTTTCACCCATCTATCTTTTGTTTGGCTGACCCCTACGGCCAATTAGATCCAACCCCGCTATCTGACCTTTACTCAGTCAGAACGTGTTACCTGTACGGCACCACGCCCATTTTCCTTAATATAACTGCTCTCCCTGCAGTCCCGTTTAAATAAACCAATTCATATCGTGTGAGTTAATCCTTGTTCAAAAATATCCCTACGAGAGCTTGCATGTACATGCATTTTCCCTACCCATGTAAGACATCCAGATAGAAAATGCATGTAAGGCTTTTAATGAACTTAAGTTCTAGTGGGTCTAGTGCCGTGGACTACCTGTCACACACACAGGGCCTGCTTGTTAGGTCTAGCACTGGGACACAGTAAGTCTACAAGGAGCCCTCATATGATGTGAATTAAGCTGCCATAGATTTCTTTGTAGTAATGGTAAGTGGGCAGAAAACATATCGCCTTCTGGAATTTCGGTCTTTGGGAGTGGACTGATAACCGATAAATAGCAGATTGCTCACATTAAGATCCTAGAGGTGTAATTGAGTGCTTGAAATCTCTGCTCAAGTAACTCCAGGAGACTCCAACCTGAGAGTGGTACAGACTGAGGGAAATACAATCACTACAGCCACATAATCATACACAACCATATGAAAAATATTTGTACATGTCAGTGTTAAGATAAAAGGCTATAAGATGGAAGATACGGAGGGTCAGTTAAACTGAGATCCACCAAAACTATGCTGTTAATTGCACGGATGCATTTGGATTTCAGAGTTCTCATCATTCATTAAGAGTTTGCATCAGTGAAAGGAACGTTTGATTAAAATGACTTAAAATGACTTCAAGTTCAATGATTGATGAATGATTATCAAGTTTGTGATCTGATCACATGAAGGAAATGTGGGTGTATGGGTGAATTACTTTTTTGAACTTTTTAACTCTATTGTATCCAGTAGCCCATACACAGTTGCAATGCAAAACCAAGTGGCAGCTGGGAGTGATACAGCCTGCTGGAAAGGTCCGGACTGTTAGGACACATGAGCAATCACCTGCCATTACACCGCTGCCCTCCTCCCTCTGACCTCTCCAAGCGCCATGGAAATCAAGCACAGCACGGCAATTATTACACACAGAGCAACAATTGCGGACAAGATGGAGAAGACACCCCGTTTCTTCCTCTCTTCCTGACGCCAAATGAACGAGTGTTTTTATCTGTGCCGGCGGGCCTCGCGGGGTCGTTTGACTTCTGCCATTAGTCCTCGAAGAGCATTTACCCCATTACACGCTGACACGCAAAAAAGTCCAGTTGCAGGCCTCCCAGAGGGAAGATCTGACAGACCGAATGGAGGTGTGATTAAGTAAGGAGAAGGGGCAATGCTAATGTCTTAATTCTCACCACATGTAAGGGGTTGTGCATTTGGACTGTTAGGGAAAGAGCAACGCTATCAGTTGATTCTGTTTGTAGAGTGTACCCTCAAATGAGAGTGCATTTATATGACAAGCCTGGTTCTATAGATAATAGAGGTAGTAATGCACTTGGGTTCAGTATCTATGGTTTATCTCCATCTTCAAGGTACTGTCTGAGATCCTGGCTTAAGGTTGTTATTTGAGCTCAACAGTCAATCACACCCCTCCCTTCTGTACTCCTGAAGAAATGTTGTTGATTGGCTGGAATAGTGTATGGCTCAGTCCAAGCCACTTTGTTTGTTTCCCTTTTACAGTGCCAGGACTGTGCAGGAACAGCAGAGTTGTTTTCAGAGCACACTGGACGGACAGCTAGAGGAAGGTGAGGAGACTGTCACTGAATTTGACGAAAAAGTGTGGATATAATCAAGGACTGTAACCTTTAATGTCTCACATTACTCAGGACCCCAAGAGTAGCCTGCAGCCCTACATGAAAGTTATACACTTATTTTACCTACATGTATGCCTGGGAACCAACTATGGCAAGTACACACCCTAGTGGCTGGCCCCACTACTGCCACTGGGGCAAGTTTGCTTGGGGCTGAATAGTAAGTCCCTCTTGCTGTGTTGGGTAAACTTTAACAAGAGGCATTTATCAGTGTTGGTAGACCCCATTTTATCATATAGTCAATCATCGGTAAAAATTATGTAATTAATCTTTGCCAATAGAACATGCCTTAAATGTGCCTTTATATGATGGTAGATTGCGCAGTCTGCATTGGTACTCAGAAGATTGCTTGATAATTCAAGATCTAAGCTACCTAAAATATTTTTCAGTTAATTTCAGAATCAACTTTGGAGTAGACCATTTTTGCTTATCAGGGCCCTCTAGTCACAGAACAGCTAAGGCTCTCTGTTGTCCTCTGTAACGGTAGCCAGTGGGTACAGTGCTGTGCAGTGTGTAAACCGTGCAAACCCTTTTGAAACTTCCGTCTATAAAAAAAAATATTTTCACGTCAGATTTGCTCATATAGGCTATTGCTGACACTTTTAAAAACCGGTTTTGAACAATGGTCTGATGAAAATAGATTAAACAGTGATAGATTAAAGTGTGGCTCGGTAATGTAATCCCTTTCCTAACCAGCTTCTTAACAACATCGATTTAGTTTATGTTGTTACTGTTATGAAGTGACGCAGCGGGGGTTAATAAGGGTTCAGGCTTAGGTTTGCGAAACGGGGCATGGGGCGTTCACGTGGGGCAATGATTGGGCACGAACACGGATCCGTTGGCGGGTTGAAATGTATCCACTCTGGAGACCAGATTAAAAAAGTTCCGGATTCAGGGACCCAACCCGCCGGGTTCGTGTGGAGGGAATGCAGATCCGACAAAAAAAAGTCTCCTTGCTAGCATGCCTGCCTCCTACGCCTGAGGTTATGAGTTGGAGTCTGGTGCGGGGCTGTGATTGTTTACACAACGCAGGTAACATCTACAAAATACCATAATTTCCAATAGATGTTCTTAATCACAGTGCACTGTGTTTGACTGCCAAATACTGTGAGGTATGCTTTAAGTAAGCTTCAAGAAATTCTGAATGGTTGTGATTTTGCTGTCTCTTTGTAAAGTTTAAGTTGTGATGCATTCATCTGTCATTCCAGCCTCTTTCACAAGGTGAGTTACACCTTAGATAAGTAAGGTGAGGTAGGTAAAATAGCTGTCTTATTAGCGTTGAAAATGATCAATGGTTTTAGTCTCTGTATTCCCTTTGGCAACAAATAGCACGTGATATCAGACACAATCCACTGCAGGCCAGTAGGGCAATGGATAGGACGGAGATAATGGAGTTTAGAATCTGTTATAAACCCAAAGTCTTTACCGGTATCAGGCTTCATAGGGTCAGTGAGTGAGTCACTGAAATAACCAATATTTAAATTAGCATCATGCCCTAGTCCATATGGTCATAGCGTGTGCCATATGTCATACAATGATGCAGTGATGGCTTTTCTTTTCTCTAAATTTTAATTGGGTGAAACAGCAGCATTCAGCCACAGATGAGCAGGTCCTGCTTATATGGATTCTAGCTGCTGACTTGAGCCAGGACAGGGGCTTTGCTAATCTACTTCTTTGTTCGTGTAATGTTAATCACCTGAGTAACTAATTTGAGTCAGTGCCACCTGTAAGGCACACATACACACACACACACACACACACACACACACACATTATATTTATATGTATATATATGTATATATATATATATATATATATATATATATATATATATATATGTATATATATATATATATATATATCTTATGGTCTAAGTGGAGTAGGTGTTGCTTGCTTGTTTACTCCCATGGATATACCAGTTGCATGAGCATCACACAATGTCCCTGGATTATGCTGATGGGTGTAGCTATGGCCCATCTTAAACACTATATTTTTTGTTTTATTATACCTGACTCTGGAAACAGCAACATGACGATTAGTATAATGGCATGTGGGGTGTACTATGTGTCCATCGTAACAAGGACAATGCATGTAATATAATTTTCTGACCAGCAGAGGGCAACCAATGTATGGAACGGTTATCCCCACATCAGATTTAGCAAGTCAATAATGGGCCACACAAGAATGCATTCACCTTAATTGTCTTCTGAACATTCACTATTGTGTCCACAAGTGAATAAACCCTTGCTCCAAGTCTGAAATACTGAAAACGAAGCTTCAAACTGTTTAGGTTTTGCCACAAGAGAAAAAGATACCTGATGTCCATGCTCTTATAATTTGCCTTACTCTCCATTTTTCAATCACATCACTATATTTAAAGCAACCATCCTGAAAAATATAGACCATCTGTTACTAGACTAACTCTTGCATAGTTTTGTGGAGAGCTCTCTAGACTGTCTGCAGCCTACAGCCTGCAGCTCAGTGTATTTTTATGCATTACCTTAATCCATCCAGCAGCAATTGACCCCACCCCACCCCACCCCCCAACCCCCCCAGGACCAAATTGTAAAATTCTAGAGCCGTCTACTACACCAAGATTGGCACCCAGTTCATACAATACGGCCCGTGTTCACAGTGTAATCTCACTCTGCAGATGTAGCCCGTAGGGTGAAAGATTAAGGGCTAATACAGAGAGACATAACTTTGGTTTGATCATTTGGCGTTTATTGGCTTGGTACACTGCACACAGTAAAGGACATTTGGATACTTTTTTCCTTTGGTTCTTTTACACCTGCGTATCACACATGGGTACCACACACAAAATCACTTCTGTATTTAACACAGGTTCATATCATGAAATCATCACACTATTTTCAGGAATGTGGGAAATGTCAAGAGTTTGTGAACTCTTGTGTCGTTTTATAAAGAGAGAAAACCTTCCCTTATGGACAGGTAATTTAGGGGTGCTGTGCATCGCACTGTACGTTTAGCTGAGTAATTCTCCTCTCTTGGTGTCCTCCTCGCTGAGGTAGTTGGCATGGTGAGAGGTAAGAGCAGATGCTGTGCCCTGACACTGCAGCTGGTGGCATGACATTGGTGTCCTCGGTGATGCCCACACTCTGTGGGGACCCGTGCCCGTGCCCAGACCAGTGCCAGGGAGGCGTCAGAACAGCCATGGGGCATGACTTCCACTCTCTCAGACAGGCCCTAGGCACTGGTGTCAGGAAGGAGAATCATGTCACGCCAATGTGTGATGTTTACTGCGGTACTGGGATATATGATGAAGATGATAAGGGATGAGGGAGATGATGAAGACTTATTTTTGCGTCATTGTCAACAACAGTAGAGAGCAACCGCATCGTTTTCTTGTCCTGTTAAATTATCCTTGGCCTCTGATTTCAGGAGAACATTACTCTGAATGTTATCATTGGGATTCTCATTCAGCTGAAGATAAACTAAATTGGAAAGCGAATGATAAATTACTAGCCAAGGGGCATTAGTGATCAATAAAGACTGTCTGAGAAGCTCTACACTGAGAGCCAAGAAAAAAAGTTATGGCGCATTATCTCTATATTATCTGTATTAAATGAGGGCATGTCAGCATATCATGTACTATTTATATCATTAATTTTGTAAGATAGATTTAATTTCGGTTGACCTGATTTTCATAAAAAATGTGACTTGTCATTTGATCACCTCCTGTTGGTTTCACATGGAAACGAGACAACGTTCAATAAAGACTCCTTTGCATGCCCTCTAGGATCACTACAGAGATTGTGACGGCTAATGAATTCATTCATTTCCTTTTGACTTGTGCTTGTGATTCTTAATATCCTTTCCTTTGCCAAGCAAGGTTAAATTGCAGTGACCTGCCGGGAAAGTTAACAGATGTGCAAGACTGGCACTAATAACACACCGGACCAAGACCAGTCACCGACAGTCCCCCAGCCAGTGACAGGGACAATAATGCGCCACCATCATCGTATAAGAGCCATTTTATGCCCAAGAGTCTGCCAAGCGAAACAAATATATTATTTCTATATTGGACTGACAGGGTAGCCTGACAGGGAAGAGTGGTACTAGAAGTGTCAGAAATCGATTTACCTTTGTGTGGAAACAAATTTAATACCTCCATTATCAGGGGGCTTCAACGTGTTGTCAGGTCGAGTGCACGGCGCGACTGCAAGTTCCATTATAGTGGTCATCAGGACACTAAAACAAGGAGCAGCCTTCTCATTTGACTGTGAATTACCACAGACCCTGAGGGCCCATGGGCCAAGATCAATGAAAGAGATTTAGAAACAAAATACCTGCACAGTAAAGAAATTGGGTTAAAATATCCTTGCGCATTAAGTTATATAAATATTTAACATATAATATAAATATATTAGATGTATGAGCTTGGTTTTATTTAATATTTTAAAGTCAGTGACATTAAACAAAACTCAACATTACCTTTGCATCATATAGCTCACAGTGGCAGTGCTGACCTGGACAGCAGCCCATAGACTATGATGATGATGATGGTTTCATTACATTACAATCACAATTCAACGGAAAACTATTTTCATGACATCCATCTAGAGTCATAGTCTATAACTGGTAAATGATAATAAAGAGAAATAAGTGCACAATGAATTGGAGGATTAATTAAAAAGAATTGCAGAAGTACACTTGTCACACATGTCAACATTAACTAAACATTAACCTCCATTCATCCCTTGTTTCATGTTTTCTAGTGATTGCTTATGGTGTTTCTATATTAGTCTGATTGGCTGTAGCAAGCTCCAAGTGTCCATCTGGGTAGATTAGACAGTGATTATCCTCTTAACTCTGCGTGTCCCCTCGTTCCTGTTTTTCTGTGTCGCTTCGCAAACTTCCGAATCAGACGGAAGGCGTGAAAGAAAGACGCGCATCCTTTGGGCAGGAAAGCCGTCTCTTCTGAACAAGCCAAACTCGTGCGATGCAGTTTCTAGTGCTTTTCCACGTGTGCGTGTGCCTGTTTCCGTGGAGCTCGCCCTGTCGGCTGGACTGATCTTTAACAGTCTGTAATCTCATCAGTGTCAAACCCATCGCTATTGAAGATACAGACCTGCCGTGCCTCCCCCGAAATCTGTCTCTGGATTGGAGAATTTCAACAGCCAAATCTTGGATGTGACTGTCTGACTCATTTTGCGGATTTTTTTATCCAGTCGCCACCAATAAACGCTGAAGTTTTCCAAACTTTACGCGGAGCCAGTTGCGAAGAGGATGTATTTCCATAGGAAAGAGCTATGCCTGCTGTCCATTTTTCTTTTTTCAACCACCGTGATCGATATTTCATCTTGTGTTAAGAGAGGCAATGCAAGAAAATCAGGTGAGGTACCTGGATCCTTTCAATTGGTCATAGGACAAAAGGCTGCCAAAACCATATCCAAAAACCACAACAATAACAATCAATGATACAACGTTTGTGATCACTTTAAAAATTTTACCTCAATGTGACTTTGTAGTGTTTAGGTTGCTGTATGGGAGGGAATGTTATGGACAGTGATCTTGTTTTGTTTGGTAATTGCCGTTTTCTACTTTTTAATTTGATACCAACAGAGAACAACACATTTCACGTAAATAGGGAATATGGTTTAAAGCAGTTGTTAGATATATGGTCTGATATCACTGTGAACATTGGATTCGCAAGGAGTTTTGGGGATGCTTGTAATGTAAATGACTAAATGCTTGTGTCTTATAGAATACACAAGAATACAGATACAATATGTGTATGAATAGATATGGAATACATATAAAAATGGTGTTAGGAGACTTGTCCACAGGTATTTCAGTCCTTGTGTGTGAACATGTCCAAGCTAATATCAACCACTCAAACAAATTGATATTAATTTTGATGGTGGTGGTGGCAGTTATAATGATCAATTTAACCATTGGGAACGCACTGTTCGGCTCACTAGGCATTAAGACAATTGTTCACAGGTATTTAGATATTCCTTCCTCTTTGACATTCAGGTGGATTGTGGGCATCATCAGAATAGGGGGATGAATGCATTAGTCCTCATTCATGTGACAGAAATAGAAGACTGACCTGAATGATGACTGATTGTTTATTAGCTCTATTTGGTAACCTTTGAGAGGAGGTTTGTGTGTTGCCTATACACTCTGCATCCGATACAATGCCTGCTCTCTCTCTCTCTCTCTCTCTCTTTCCCTCTCTCTCTCTCTCACTCTCAGAGAATGAAGAGCAGATTAATCAGATTAAACGTGAGCATCACATGATGAGGCACAGCTAGAAGTATTCCACTACAGATCCCAAATCACTCACCGCGGTCACACTTCCACTCTGTGTGGATCATCATACACAGCCCTGCCACTGGGTCACAGTCTGCCTGAAAGAAATACACCTCATACCTGAAAAAAAAAACAGGCCATTAAAAGTCAATTTCAACTTCTGATATATTTCAGTGCTGCGACACACTGCATGGAAAGATGAGCAAGACCACCTATCGGAATGTCTGAAAATTGACAGACCGAAATACTTCAGACAGCATATCTACATTGTGCTCTTGCTTGTTCTGAAAAGCCATTCATTCCTTGCTCTGTTCTTTAGGCATAAGTAGGCATAATTCATACTCGGGTAACGATCTGGGGCCATTTATGTCCATTCAAATGTGTTGAATAGTTGCTCTCTCAGCCTTTTGAGGAAGCATCAGTTCTTTGCATCATACATTTCCCAGGTCTCTCCTCTCCATTTAACAACCACCTTGAGTTCCTCTTATGCCCATCTTACAACTGTGTATCTCAAGTGCAGAAATGTAAGTCTTTTTCCAGTGACTTCCCTGGACTAGCTATTTGGACTCCTGTCATTATAGCAGCCTTGCAGAGGATGACTGAGGCATTCGCTAATGCTCTCATGACTGCTGGCGGCTTGAAGATTTGACCTCAGTGTCCTTCTTGCATACTCTGCTCTCAGTCTGATTCCCTTTCTCTTGTCCTGGTCGCAGCAGAGACGTCCCCTGGGACACTGGTGCCACTGCTGACAGTCTGCATTATCAGGGCGTGCTCAGGGACCATTGTGCTCCCTACACATGCTTTCCATTTGGTCAGTGTCTGTAAGGTGGCACCGATGTGTGTGTGTGTGTGTGTGTGTGTGTGTGTGTGCGCATGCATGTGTGTGTGTGCGTGCATGTGTGCGTGCATGTGTGTGTGTGTGCGTGTGTGTGTGTGCGTGCGTGTGTGTGTTTGTGTGTACGTATGTGTGTGTAAGGCGAGAGAGTGTGTGTGTGTAACTTTCTGAGCAACTAAAGTGTCTCTCGGTGGAGCATGGGGCTTGGAGAAGTGTCACTTTTTTCAGGGCAGCTATCCAAAACATAGCTGACAGCACTTAACCACTGCCAGGCCACGGATTACCTGCCTGTCCTCCCTGGCCCCATGTGCTGTCGCATGTGGGTGTTAAACGAACACCAATGCAGGCTAACGGTTGGTAGTGCCTCTTGGAATAGGTAATTAAAACCAGTGACATTTTTTTTTTTGCTCAAGGACACTTCACCTCAAGGTATTTTTGGCACAATAGGAAATGACTACGCTGACAAAGAGCCACACAAGATCAACATCATGCTGGATTGTGGGGCTGCAACAGCAAGCCTACTGTTGTGTGCGTGATTCTCTCCGTTTCTAACTGTTTACTTTACTTCAGCCAAGCAGGAAAGCTGTGTGTGTCTGTGTGTGTCATTATTAGGTCTGGCAATGTCTCCACACAGAATACTTTAAACCCATCCTAACATCTACCGTATGCTGCTTCATCACCATTCAGATTTCTCCAGCGCAGTGCGCACAGCGTCATGCATGTGCAGCCACTGCTGTGCTCAGGGAAAGTTCTGGATTTCCTCTTGTCATACTTCAGTCCTCCCCTCCTTCGTTTCGTTTAATTTCCCATTTTTCTTTTTCACACACAGAGCGGCTCAGCCCCCCCCTGGACATCCAGCTGGAGACGCTCAACTGCACAGCCCTCCGGGTGCGCTGGAAGATGCCCCGGCGCCATGTCAGCACCATCACAGGGTATAAGGTAGCTCCCCGCTTCCGCCCCCCAAACACTTCCCCGCACATGTCATTGGGCCCTGTCCCTAATTCCGGTATATTAGCAGAGTTTGACATGTAGCGCTGCTGTCAAGGATTTTTTCCTTGCTCGCTGGAGCAGTGCGGTATAAGTAAGTACTCCTCCCTGAAAACCCCTTCCTTTCTCACATATCTATGCCAGAGGAGCTGGCAAATCCATCAGCTTTGCTTTGGCTGTCAGGTAGCAGGTTGGAGAAGGAAATGAGAAATGCGCGGAGAACAGATACTCGTTTTTTTTTTTTTTTTCAGTCACAGTCAGTGTGTTGATGGCCATGGGATGTAATTTTTGCCACATCTGTTGTGATTCCATCTTCACATAAGCTCACCAGGATGTTTTCAGTCTTGGAATCCAAAATGGATTCATCAGAGATATACAGTGTGAGTCAAACAGCCTCTGTCTTTCTGTCTGGAGGACATTCTTTTTTTCTTTCTGCTCTCACAGAAAAGCACCTCACAAAGTCTTAACTTTCCTTGCTGTTGGTATGTGGCACCTGTAAAATCATCTGAAAAGCACCTTTTGCTAAGATTAGGTTTCACAGCTGTCGTGCGGAAAGGTGAACGTTTAATTTGAAGTCCTAGCAGTGATATCCACAGCCATGGCCATACTATACATAACTTCTTCTGAAGCTTTTGAAGGAATATACAGTCATATATAATTCCGCTGCTGGCCAGACCTCAGATCAATAAAACTCTCACCTTCCAGGGCTCTGTGAAATATATTTGAAAACAAAAAAAAATATTTGAAGAAATTTATCCTCGTCATTCACATGACATCTGAGTAGTCTGGGAAGCCATTGAGTACATACAGCTGCCAAAGCAAATAAGCATGAGGTGTTACTGTTTTTTTTTCTTCACGAGCCACAGCTTTCCGTCCAGCCTGTGAATCGCCTTTGCTGCACCTGAAGATTTTGTGCATTGTTTGGCCCTGACAAAAAAAGAAAAAAAAAGAGTACAAGACACTTTTAGCAGGCACCCCATATGAACACCTTTCTCATCTGCAGTGTTTTGCATCAATGAGTTTCCAAGATATTGTATTATAATCTGATGAGTGTCTCAGATACAGTGTGGCCCACGTCCTTGTGAGATGAGAAATCCTGTATTCTTATCAGGGTGAGTCAGGGATCAGGCAGCCTGATGGCGAGGATTTCACCTATTTCAACTGAGACGCACTGAGAAGGTGGAGATAGTACAAAATATTCAGCTATCACGGGTGATTTTTTTCTGGGAGGGTTCATGCAGGATCAGTTTAGCATTATGTTTCTGAGTGCAGGCCGTGTCTTAGTCCTCCTAAAGAGATTAAGTGTGAAGTGGTGCGCGGTTACATAAGCACTTATTAATTCTGGCAGAATGACACCTCTGTAGATCCGTGAGGTAGTGGCCTTTTTTATTTCATAGGTATCAAAATCTCTCTAACACTTTCAAGAAATATGGGTCAAATTTATATCACAGATTTTCCGGTCCATATGATGATTGAGGACATATATATAGTCTTATTATTCTTATATATAATTACTTGACTGGAGATGAAGTCTTGGTGAGATGGGGTTCTTCCAGTTCCAGTGTTGAGGAGCAGCAGTGCATCAGTCTTAAAAAAATAGATTTTGATTACAACATAAACAGCATTTCAACAATCTTTGTAATTTAGCCTTCAATTATATTGACATAGAGTTTTATTGTACTGCCCTGAACACTTTATTAGATCACTCAGTCATACCAGTCTCTTTCAGTCAGTCACCAAGTTGAACTTTTGACCGTGCGCAGACTGAAACATTCCTACTGTGGCTGCGCTCGCTGAGGCAGGGCAGTGAAACTGAAGATAAAATCGTCGGAGAGGCTTAGTGTGTCGCAGAGCGGCAGCCGTCAGGAGCTGCTGTAGGCCGTGCAGTGGAGGTGAGTGTGTGCGCAGCGGGCCGGAGCCAGGATGTGGAGTGAGAGACAGGGGGCCGACCAGGTCGAGAGACAGCTTCGTCTCCCACCTCTGCCTCTGCCTCCAGCCAACCAAAGGGTCAGACGTCTTAAGCCTCAGCTTTTCTTCAGACGGGCGCTGTCCCACATTTTTTGGGGGTGTTTGAAGTGATAACTTGTCTAACCTCATTGTTGTGTCTAAATATAGACAACAACGCTCAAATAAATAAATTAGATGCACCGATCACGAATCACCTATTGTCACTGGTGAATATTTCCATTTATGAAACCTTATTGGAGACCCAGTTTCTACCGCATATCTCATGTGCAAGAGTCTTTATCTGTTGCAAATCTCATGTGCAAGATGCTTTATCTGTTGCAAATCTCATGTGCAAGAGTCTTTATCTGTTGCATATCTCATGTGCAAGATGCTTTATCTGTTGTAAATCCCATGTGCGAGATGCAAGCATTTATTTCAGCAGTAGCCACACATAGCCAGCTAGAATGTAATTTGGTTCGCGCTACATGGTTCTATTCTGCCAGTTGGAAATATGATTGTTTGAATGTTAATTGTGTTTTTCAGGTCTTTTACTCCGAAACGAGAGGTGGTCGGACTGTTGGAAATGGAGCCACGTTGGATGTTCCCCTCAGCCTGGACATGTTGACCACTGTAAGAGAAATCCTGACTTCACTGGGAAGATAAACAGATATAACCAGAGGAAAATAAGACAGCTAGTCAGCGAGATAACTAACTTTCAATCAAGAGACTGACATGATCATGTGATGTGTGTGCCATATCCTGCCATAAAACAGTTTATTATAAATGATATACAAGTAGAGGTTATTGATAATTCTGCTGAAAGCTCACCTAATGACTCCAGATGGCATATGCCAATAAGCTGTGACACTATCAACTATAATGAGAGGTGACAGGAAAGACATGTTTATGCTATGGCTTTGTTAGACTTAAAGTTCAGTTCAAGTACAGTGTTACCCCTTAAAGATACAGAAAATTACTAAATGAATTGCTAGAAGGTCCATCTGTCCAAGGAAATACTAAGCAGAAGGTTTCCTTTTTCACACTCAGGGCCAGATTGATGGACAAGCCAGTTTTGTAAGTATTTTTCTAAATGTCTCATTGTCTGGGCACTTGTTTGAAAACAAATACCCTAGAAACAACTAGGAGAGATTGTTGTTAATAAAAGGTCCCATGTGAAGGAAACCAATAAATTGGAGCCAAGAAAATCTAATTTGCTGCTTACTGAGTGTTTTTATCGAGCGACTTTTATGTTCTTGGCCTCTGTTCTTCCTCCCCTTCCTAGGATGTGGCTCTTGCCAACCTGAGAGTGGCCACCCAGTACCGAGTTAGTGTTGGGGCCTATGGGTGGGCCGGTGAGGGCCGTCCCAGCATGCCACGGGATGTCGGCACTGCTTCTCATGGTGGGAAAAAGTGTCCTTTACCACTTTCAAAGATTATGTGATATTATGCAGCATAAGCGTGATTGTCTGTGTTGTTTAAAATGCTTGCCTTTGTTTTGTTCAGTAGTGCGCCCTTGCATTGTAAAAACAAGCATGCACTGAAAATGTTCACTTGTGATAGCATATTCTTTCACTCTCATATGTAGTCTTTCAACTCCCCCCCCCCCCCTCCCCCCCAACAGAGATGTGTATGCCTCCCTCTCCCCCGACACAGCCTCGTGTCGTAGCGGTGTCCGACACCGAGCTGGCATTGTCATGGCAACAGGGCGAGAGCGAAGGGAGTGCCCCAGTGCTGCACTTTCTCGTGGCTTACATCAGGTACGAGCAACACGTCTTCTTGCCCTCCTTTCATCCCGAGCCCCAGTGGCACACAGAGACAGCCCACGCGGTCAAGGGCTCCTGTGCTTTGTCTAGGCAGCGAAAAACTCTCACTAATATGTCAAAAAGTCTACCAGGAGTCGTACATCTCCTGCCTTTGAATCTTCCGTGAGCCGAAAGTAGTTACTGAGGATCTGTCAGAAATGTGTCTCTGCCCATTGTAATGATGGCTGGCTCACAATTGATCCCTTTTTGTTTCCGTTCTGCTGTCAACCCCCCCACCCCCATGGTGAGGGAACACCTACCTTGGTTGGTGTTCTTAAGTTCTTAAGTTTCACACAAGACTCTTAAACTTTTGAACTCTCGAAAGTCGGCTGTTATTTGGCGGTGAAAGAGGTTCTGGTGATACACGAGAACATTTCGAACATTTTGTTTTTGTGGACAGAACCATGTCATTAGAGCTATCATTTTACCCCTCCTGCTGGATTCTGTTGTTGGAATGTAGGAGTGTTCATTAAATGCTAAACACTGAACAATGCTCCTCTAACCTCACCTCAGATCTCTCCTCTGTTAAACATCAATGAAGCCACTGGTGTGGTTTAATTATGCAATCCCACAAAGTGGTAGTTGTCTTTTTAAACAGCTGTCATGCTCCTTATGTCAGAGTGTTTTATTTTAGGAATGACCATAACACAGAGGAGAGCCTCAAAAGAACCATCAAAATTGAGCTCATCTTTTATATAAAGCTACTCATTTTCTTTGGAGTGTTAGTTTTAGGTGTAATCTATACTTTAGATTCATATCAGAACATATATACATGAATATATCACATTATATATACATAGAGTATATATCCACTTACGCTTAAATGATGAAGTCTGCAGACACTAAATACAGAAACCATGTGAACGTTTCTGAAATAACAATACTATGTTAATAATCATGTTGTTATGAGAAGTGAACTCTTGGGATGTTCATTAACAGATATATTTTAGTGACGGTAAACAAAAATAAATGTTTGACTGAGCTGAGACCCGGTGTTGGAGAGCCACTTATGGATGACTGGACGCAGCAGAGGCTGAACTAAGGTGACTTGTTTAGATGAGGATGATTGCAAAGTCATGTTTGCCCTTGGGCTGACAAGGTTATTGATGCGCATTCCTGCTCAGTGCTGTGTGCAGACCGCAGCCCTTACCTCACATCCTGACTGGGTCACTGAGTCTGGAGAGTATATGGCGCTGTACTTCGCTGTAACTGTTTGTCTAGGTTAGAGACCAAACCCACAACCAATGAGACACCCATCCCAGGTTAAAACTCAGTTGTAATACTTGCAGGCCAATATTTTTGGGCTCAATTGCATGCACACATGCAGTACTTCTTTGTTGTTTAGGAAAAACCCATAGAATTTTGTCCTTTTTGTATGTTTTGAAGTTGTTTTCAGAAGAAGCCCACCCACAGGATTATTTTGCAGTTTTCGTCTGGTCTGGTTGAACGGAATGTTGATAACAGGCTACAGCGCTGTATTGTGTATTTTGAGTTTTTTATTTCAGGAAGTGAAACTTCTGAGCGGAGCCAGTGGGACGGGTTGTCCCGAGGCTCTGTGAGTGTTTAGGCCCTCAGCTGAGACCCTGAGCGCTTGTGGCTGGTCTGACTTTAATGGGAGCAGCTTTCCCGCAATACAACACTTAACTGTAATTGGGCACAACAAAGTCATTGAGCCCAACACAGTCTGAGTCTGTAAGGGTATAGACTGCTCAACCATCAAAAGGACCATTAGATGAATAGAGTTTGTGGCCCAGTATTGTCTCGAAGAGGGTCGGGACAGTGCTGTGTATTGTGTGACTTCCCTTCGAGTGGCTAATGTCATGAAACTTGTGGTTTGGTTTGACAGCAACAAGCTCTATATGCGTGCTGGAAATATCTCTGCTGTATTTGTGATGGGATCAAAGGAGTGTTGATGCTTTATCATGAATTCATTTATGGATTTATGAATTTATTTACGAATTTTATTTCACTTATTTATGATCAAAATATTTAATCATGCCCCTGACACTTAAAAGAAATGTCAGCAAGTTTCTTGCAAATATAATGTTCTGTAATATGGAAAGTGCAAAGTTATTATGATAACTCACAGCAAAAGCAGCATAATGTTTTGCAAAACTGTATCTTTTTGTAGAGCATTTGCCTTGTGATTGTGTGAAGTCACCTTTGTCTCAGGACTCTTACAGGTGAATGCATAGATCTAATCTCTGCTGGTTAAGTCACACAATGTAGGTCCTCACTGTTCCTTTTTTATAGCTGACATCAATCAGTGTCTGAATGGGAGACCTTTCTGAATTATAAAAACATATTTAATTAATTTGAGGATATTATAACACAGGTGACAAATGGGCCTTTATTATTCAACATTATAAAGCCTATAATTAAACCCTGTCTTCTTACCGACGCCTTAGGCCAGAGATGGACACAGAGTGGACTTACATCCGAGAGCCGGTGGAATCCAACTCCATGGTACTGAAGGGCCTCTTCCCAGACGCAGAGTACCAGTTTGTGGTGCGGGCTGTCAACATCCATGGAGCGAGCCCTCCCAGCACCATCAATAATCCGGTGCGGACCCTTGGTAAGTGCTCTGCTGCTGTTGCTGTGCTGTGCTGTGTGTGTGTGTGTGTGTGTGTGTGTGTGTGTGTGTGTGTGTGTGTGTGTGTGTGTGTGTTTGGTATGCATGTGTGCAAAGGGCATGAACTGAAAAGCCCAACAGTAATGGTAGTAATCTATTTAAAAGCCAGTGGATGAGGTCCATTATTTTAAATATGTATCGACACAGACATGGATAGAAAACATTCAATACTGTTTTGACTCCCATTGTAATGTCCTAATGGACACGAGGAAGAGTTAGTGCTAATGCTTGTGGGGCTTAGCCCTGGCTCCCCCGGTGGTGGGTTTGGAGGTGTGGAGGTGATGTGAATTGTGGGTAGGTCTGGCCGGCGGTGGGGTGGTGTGTGTGTGTGCGTGTGTGTGTGTGTGTGTGTGTGTGCGCGTGTGTGTGTGTCTCCTTTGGGCCAGAGAGTGGGTTGGCTGCGCTTGGGCGTTGCATGCCTCGAGGACGTGAGTGGGTTAAACTGGGCTAATTTAATTAAGTATCTTAAAGCTTGGCCATTCAAGGGAGAGAACTCCCTCCTCCTACTACTCCTTACCAACTCCCCCATCCCATGACCACCACCACCACCCCCCCCCCCCCCCCCCCCACACACACACACACACACACACGCAAGCTGAAATCGGGTTACTAACACTGGCCTCATCAGACGGGATTAAGAGCAGAATGGCCCCCTGTGGTGAGAGCCCATCCAAATAAAGCCATGACACCACACACAGGACCCTACACACACAGGGCCCTTCAAGGATGGACCCCACAACATCTCTGACTTCTGTTGTTTTACCTGGTGTATATCGTCCTTACATCCATGGGAAACATATTGTGAAAAAAGACTGACATTTTCAGTACCCAGACAGCATTAAATGCTTAACAGCAACAGGTTAGCAGGTTAGTATGCAGGTAAATAATGCACTAGAAACTATTAGATGAAATGTCACCCAGCTGTTGGTGGATGGGTGTCTAACTTGCCTTGACTGATGTTTGGGGTGCGTGTGATTATCTGTGTTCCCCTTAAGCCCCCCTCCCTGCTTGGGCGGAGGCCCTTACGGGCGAGAGCTTTCAGTACATGGTGAGGCCTCGTGGCTACAGGCGCAGAGGTATATGCTATACGGTGTCATAGTTCATGGTGTTCCACCCTCATAACATCTGTGATATCATCCGATCACAAGCCATATAATCCCTCATTGCCATTATCACATCTTGACACCTCATCAAGTTTCTGTTGACGGTTTATTGGTTTAACATTGTGCTCTCACTTGTCACTGCACATACATATTGAGAGAGCGTGTTTGTATTTGTTTGCATGGTAAGGATACAGTGAAGTGAATTGAGTTGTGGATGTTGTTGTTGGAGAAACATTTTCTACCTGTTTTTTTTTTTTTAGAATCATGCCATCTGATTATATACCCCATGAGCCTTGCGGGACGCCATTTATTTTCCCTGTGTTTTTGGAGTTATATCACCACAAATAAAGTCTTGTGCCCACTCATCTCATTATATTTCTAATTAAGGATGCACTAAAATAGGCCCTAATCCCACATATTTACTTACACAAACACACATAGGTTCAGAAGATGTTGGCAGTGGAGACTATGGTCAGCGCTACATAACTAACACAAAGGTAAAGGATGAAGATGTCTTTGATGTGGATGACTCCGACTATGACGTTTTCATTGAGGAGGTAAGCTCATCATCATGGTTCTCCTGAGAGATTGTTACCACATCCATGGGTAAATGAGTAGATATAGGCACCACATCTATGGGTAAATGAGTAGATATAGGCACCACATCTATGGGTAAATGAGTAGATATAGGCACCACATCTATGGGTAAATGAGTAGATATAGGCACCACATCCATGGGTAAATGAGTAGATATAAGCTAAAGGGAGAGTAATGGAGTGAACACACTTTCCACTGTCCACAATGAGTATCATCTGACTTTCACAGCTCAAAAAGTTTCCAGCCATCACCGGCGATAACAGGAGATCCCAGTTGAGGTCCAGAACTGGAGTACCGGGTCCCGGAAACGTCATTTTCAGGCTGGGCCCAAAGTCCTCTACCACCACCCTCCCTGTGCCTGTGTGGGCCACCTCCGTCTTCGACACGGTCAGCCCCCCAGTCACCACCTTCACCACCACTCTCGCCTCCTTCACCGGCGGCCTCTTCCCCAACCCCTCCACCAAGGCCATGCCCAGCACCAGCACCAGCACCAGCACCAGCACCACATTCATCCCCACCCCGGCCCCCACCCCTGCTGCGCCCACACCCTCTCGGCCCATGACCCCGTGGAAGGGCGACGTGCCGCGGCTGTACGACCTGTCGTGCGAGGATACAGTGTGCCCGTCCGACAGCTTCTGCCTGAACGACTACGACAGCGGAGGCTCGCGCTGCCACTGCAGTCTGGGTCGTGAGGGAGACACCTGCTCCGAGGGTAAGCCCAGACGCTCACTGCGTATCTCTTCCACCAGGGGCACAGATGGTGCCACTGGGATGATGGCTTTGCATGCTGAGGCTGGTACACCATTAGGGTTTATTCATCCCACTGCTGAAAAATAAATTAGCCTGCTCTGGGGACCCACACAAGGTCTGCTTGCTCTGAAAACTTTTTGTTGGAAAAGTTGTATGAAAGCTGAGGGTGCCATATAGATATTTCTTCTTTCATCCCTCATTTAATCGTTAATTCCTAAGAGCCATTAAAGTTAGGTTACACTACAAAATTGGATAATGAAATGGGTAACACTGTCTTTAGCGTAACTATACAATGAAGTGCACTGTAACAGATTGAGGATGTGATGTGTAAATTGTTCTTTTATAATGAAGCACACTGTTAAACTGGGCCGTCACACTGTCAGGACACACTGTTCCGTTATAAAAGGACACAAGTAATAGTGTTAATAATGGCAGTATGTTGCATAGAGTGTTGAAGTGTCTTTTTGAGTAGCGCAGAGTACATTTTGTTTGACATTTTGGTGCACACTTCTCAGCTTCAGTTTTTCTCCGAGTATAAAATCGCATCAGTACGGTTCATTAGAGCAGACTTCTGCTGAAAAGCCAACTTCTGGAGAAGAATAAAATTCTTATGTCTGTCTTATTCTGTCCCTGCGCAGCATTAGGGATTCTCATGGCAAGTGCCAGGATTGTTCTGCACTTAAACTGATGGCACTTAAAACCGGTCTCCCCAGAGAGCGTGCCTCAGCTCTCAATCAGAGAGGATCCCTCTCTTCTTCTCAGTCGCCTGAAACATTCCTTCCACATGTCTGTGTTAGCTGTCGAGGATGCCCTACAGATCATATGTGTCACCTCCATCTCTCTCTCTCTCTCACTCTCTCTCTCTCTCTCTCGCTCTCTCTCTCACGCTCTCTCTCTCTAACTTCTCCTTTAGTCTCTCTGGGCATGATTTAGTTTTGGATGAGTAAGTCATCATTTCCTCTACCCTTTTCCTTTGGCTCTCTCACTGCCGATGCTGTCCTTTATATTCTCGGTCTGATAGTGTTTTTCCTCGACTTCACCATTTCTACCTCTGTACCCTTTCCATGAAACCCCCCGTGGGTGCGTGATTTGCTTGTGCTAGAGGTCGGAGCGGTTTGTGGAGGGGCCAAATATACTTATTTGACCATGTCCCATCTCCTCACAGAATGCTTACAACAGATGTGAACAGGGTTTGTGTTTGTCAGATCCCTCGCTAAAACACATTTGCAGTGATGTTTTGGCAGGATTTGTATTGGAAATACAAACATGGCATCACAATAACACCATCAGCACAAATCCATTCTGCAGTAGATGGCAGGATTTATGTCTGCTGATGAATTTGCATCCAGCTGTAGGATTTGTTCTGGGTCACATATGCCCTGCATGTGTGATTGACACATGGCTTTGTAAACACCCCTCTTATGATTGTTGAGGCCTCATCAGAGAAACATCTTGAAATGCTTCCCTGTAGTCTCCTTAAACGGTGAGGAGCAGCTCACACGTTTGAAGACGGGTTAATTTTGAGTCTTAGCAGCGTTTCAGTTGGCATGGCCAATCCCCTGGTCTCCCATAGTGTCCTGTGCTAACTGCTGTCTGGCGAATGACAGAGGACTGGATGTGACTGCTTCTGTCATGCCCATGAGTGTTTAGGGACACATTCACACTGACCGACCCCCAAGTGATGCCTCATAGAAAAAAAAATTATAGTAATTGATTGGAGCGAATGAGTGGACTGACTCGACCAGCAGTGGTGGTTGACAGCATACTTATTTGTATGAGAAAAAAAATGCATGAGGTTCCTGTCCACTGCAGCCAGAGAAATCGATTTAAATACCCCTAGAACCGAAGCCGTGCTCTCGGTGACAAATTCAGCTAATTAAAATCTGTCCTGTGTCTGTGTAAAATATGTGAATATGCCTCCTGCTTTGTGTGGTGCAGGTGTGACAGTGCAGTTCCCTAAGTTTTATGGCTACTCGCACGTGACCTTTGAACCCCTGAAGAACTCTTACCAGACATTTCAGATGACTGTGCAGTTCAAGGTAATTCGACCGTTTCCATACACAGTAACAGACTCATCATTTGTATCTCAGTCAATGCTTTGATAAATGTGGATAGATACAGTATGTAATGGTGAATGTGTCTGTCTGTGTGTGTGTGTGTGTGTGTGTGTGTGTGTGTGTGTGTGTGTGTGTGTGTGTGTGTGTGTGTGGGTGTAACTGTAACTGTCAGGCTGATTCTGAGGATGGACTACTGCTGTACTGTGGGGAGAATGAGCATGGCCGAGGAGACTTCACCTCTCTGTCCTTGGTCCGGGGTAAACTGCACTACAGGTAGGGCAATAGGACCCAGACTCAGCCTTATTGCAACTTATTGCAAGTTAACATTTTAGCCTCAGCTGGGCTCAGACTGTGACTGTGCAGTGCTCTGATGTCACTCAAAAATGAAGGCATGGCACAGGACAGTGGTGGGTAATTACATATGAAGTTCCTGGACGTGATGTTACCCACTGCAGTGTATGCTCTCTTGTGCTGGTGTTGAACCATAACTGCACTCGAATAGAATCATGAATCATTTACAGTAGGAGAATATCTAGATTATATACAAAATAATCCCGTGAATGCCATGAATGGATGATGTTTATCTGATTATATAGAAATGTATGTAATTGTAACTGCATGAATGGCTGATGCTGGTGTGATGCTGCGTCAGGTTTAACTGCGGCACAGGTATGGCCCAGATCATGAGTGAGAGCAGGGTGGTGCTGGGACAGTGGCACATCGTCACCATCTTCAGGGACGGCATGACTGGCTGGCTCAGAATGGACAACGACACCCCGGTCTCTGGACGGTCACCGGTGAGGTCATTCTAACCATCTATATTGTTATGTAGGATCCACTGTAAAGATGACACTTTCGGAATGTGCAAATCTTGAAATAGAAGAAGAAGTCTTTTGAAATAGACTTCAGCGCTGGCTTTAGAAATGTTGGAGGGCAAATCCAGGCAGAGGTTTACATTCATATTGCTGATGAATTGCAATATATAGGCAATATAGATTTGAATATATTTAATTGTGAACATTTGTCTGCATTCTTCTGATATTGACAGAATTCACTTATTCAGTTATTCATATACACGTTACGGATTCACAGCAATATATAAGGATAGGACATAGAATAGACATTTGTATGGAATTGTCTTGCAATGTTCATCCTCTCACTATATCATTTCTGTTCATTCATCACATCAACAGGGCCAGTACACCAAGATCACCTTCCGCACCCCGCTGTACCTGGGCGGGGCCCCCAGCGTCTACTGGTTGGTGAGGGCAGTGGGCACCAACCGCGGCTTCCAGGGCTGCATCCAGTCCCTCAACGTTAACGGCAAGCTGGTGGACCTTCGGCCCTGGCCCCTGGGCAGCGCCCTGAGCGGAGCGGATGTGGGTGAGCGCCAGCCTGCCATCACAGATGCCCGCGCTTAGCATGCGTGGCACAGCAGCCAGTGCCATCTCTTGTCCTCAGCAGCCCCCCGAATTTCCCCCAATTGCTCTAGAGAAGGGAAATTGCCTTTACCATGTGGTAAACAGTGATTGTCAGAGCTTTTGGAAGTGACAAAAATGTCTGGAGGAAAATAGATTACGAAGCGCCTGGAATCAAGATGATTTTTTTCCATCTCCTTTAGGCAGTCCAATCAATGTAAATGAGGGATCTGCTCAGAAAAACCTTCAGACAAGTTTTTAGGTGTTTTTGAACTGCTGTGTGGCGCAGTTCTGTGTCATTGCTTTTCGAGACCAGATTCATGTTCTGACTAATTCTTAATTCTCGAGGTCCATGTAACAGCACAAAAAAATATTGAAAAAAAAGTCCCTACATGCCATCCCATATTACAGAAATAGAGAAAGAGGACAATCTGCACTTAATATACTTTCTAGAAGATAGGTTAGAGTCAGACTATTTTCTCGGACTTTTCTCTCTTCTTTTTTATGATGTTGAGCATGAAGCATGATGACTCACATTCATGTTGACCTCTCTGATATTATTTTCTTTCTAGTTCAGTGGGTTCACAATATGTGTGCTTGGTCCCTTCAATTGATGTAACCCCAAAAGAAAGAGTATTTGACCCTGTACAAATTTGTCTGACAAGAAGGTTCATTGGTTCACTTGAAGGGCTCATTCATGTTTCCATTGTCCATCTTTCCTACGTCCTTCTCTTTTGACTTCACACACTCACACTCACAACCTTGGTGACCATCTCCGCAATAGAGTCCGACAGAGCCATTTTTAGAGGAAGGCCCAAAAAAGACTTTAGCCTTAGAATAGAACCTCAAAAATAGGCCCGAAATGGCCCAAATAGAATCATCTCTAGAATTGGCAATAAAGTGTGGGAGTGACAGTGATTTGAATGAATTGAATGAGTGCCTAGGTTTTCTACTGGTGTTTCGCTCATACCTTATTGTCACCAATTTTGCGAAACCCATTCATTTTTCCACAGGGTGTTAAAATGCTAACACTGAAAACGACAAACTTCCGGTTGACTTCCACACTCTATACACATAGATAGAGCCGTTTTCAGAGAAAGGCCCAGAAAAAATGCTTGGCCAAGAATCGAGCCTTAAAAAATAGGCTCGCCAATAACTAAGACCTGTCTATTCCATCAGGGATGACTGGAGATTTACTTTCACAATTAAAGTACAATAAGAAAAGAGTGCGTATAGTGTATTAGAAAGAGCATAGACAAAAAAGGATTAAAAAGGAAGCTAATAGAGGAACACAGAGTGCATTTGATCAATGAACAAAAGCGTACAAAAGTAAATAAATAAAAAGTTGAGTGCATTTGATTAGTTAACAGAAAGCATCTGAGAACAGTTGGGTCTTAAGTCTAGATTTGAAACTGGATACAGTTTGAGCACCTTTGATGTAATTTGGGAGTTAGCTCCATAGCTGCAGTGCTTCACCATGTTTAGTTCTGACTGGAGGTATTACCAACAGATTTCCCTCCTGTGATCTGAGAGGTTTGTACTGCAGCTACTGCTGAAAAATATTTGAAAGGTGAATTTGGTCCTGTCCCATTTAGTGAAATAAACAAACAGCAGTGCCTTAAAGTCAATTCTGTGACTTACTGAAAGCCACTGTAAGGACGTAAGTATTAGTTACGTATAATGTGGTGAGTTCTTTTGGTTTTCGTAAGAACTCTTAACAGCTGCATTTTGTACAATCTGAAGCTGTTTGGTGGTTGTTTTTGGAAGGCCTGTGAAAGACAATTGCAGTAGTCAACCCTGCTGGAGACAAAGACATGAATGAGTTTTTCTAAATTATCTTTTGACAGAATGCCTCTAAGTTTGGCTGGATTTTTATGATGGTAAAAAGCTGTTTTTATTATTGCTTTCAGTAGCAATCCTAAATCTTTCTTAATTTTCCCCACATAAGATTATTTCAGTGTTGTCATTATGCAGGAGGACATTTTGAGACTCTTTGGCTTGTATATGTTTCAGACAGGACATGTGTCCAGCCGCCTGTATCAAGCGCTTATGCTGTTAGATAGTAGCTCTCAACAATTTGTGCATTGATGACCTCCATTCAGAGGATAATTGTCTGTAGGAATACATGTGAATAATGGCAGATTGGCTGGCAACGAGGTAACACGCAGTCCTGCTTTGCTTTCTTGTGTCATTGTTTGGCGTTCCATGTGTCAGGCGAATGTAGCGACGGCGTGTGCGACAAGGTCACCTGTGCCAACGGCGGGCTGTGTTTCGCCAACCGCGCAGATGGCTTCATCTGCCTGTGCCCGCTTGGCTTCAGAGGCCAGCTCTGCGAGGAGAGTGAGTCATGCCAAACACACTGCACTCACACAAACACACACTTAAACTCTCTCTCTCTCACACACACACACACATACACAAACAACGCTGCATCTGTAGTTGCCTGATGTGAGTCAAGCGTAGATGTGAGTCGTGCATGCGCAAGTGTAAACTGCTAATGGCACTTAAGGTTCGCTATGTTGAACAGCACTTCCAGCTACGGTGTGAAACAAACAGTAACAATAGGCAATTTGAATAGGTATGTAAAGAGTCCTTTAGTCATTATATACACTATGCACAGACATAAGAGGGGCGCTGAGCCCACCGTCCATTCCTCGGGGGGGGTGTGCGTCCACCAGCGTCCATTCCTCGGGGTGTGTGCGTGTCCACCAGCGTCAATTCCTCGGGGTGTGTGTGTGTCCACCACCGTCCATTCCTCGGGGTGTGTGTGCGTCCACCAGCGTCCATTCCTCGGGGTGTGTGTGTGTCCACCACCGTCCATTCCTCGGAGTGTGTGTGTGTGTCCACCAGCGTCCATTCCTGTCTCTGTGTGTGTTAGTTATCTAGCTTTATAACAAGTTACCAACAAGTTACCAAGACTTTGGGTAAAATATAAACAACAATAATATTCAGTTGTTGTTTTTTTTCTTTTTGTTAACGACTCATTTTATTTACAACTTAAATAATAACACATTTCAACGCATCTCATCTGTGATAAAGAGAAGACAGTCCTTGATCTCCTCTGTCTTCACCTCCGGACGTGTAATAGAGGTAGTGTAGCGTACTGTCATAATGTGCGACTCACAACTACATCTGACTCACATCGGGCAGTGACAACATCCTCTCCCACAAACACTTTCATGCAAACACTGCTCCTAAGGAACACCACACTATACCACTACACTGCTACGCTAACACATTTAAAAGATGACTTGATCTTTCCTCCCCCTCCTCCTCCAGGTTTCCTGCTGTCTCTGCCCCTGTTCAACGAGACCATGCGCTCGTACGCCAGCGCCCCCTGGCCCCAGTCCCTCCACAGCTACCTGTCCTTCATGGAGTTTGAGATCGTCTTCCAGCCGGCCAGCCCTGACGGCACACTGCTCTACAGCGACGACATTGGCAGCCGCGACTTCCTGTCCATCAACCTGGTGGACGGGTTTGTGGAGTTCCGCTTCGACTGTGGCTCCGGGGCGACCGTCATTAGGTGCTGTACTGGTGTTAAACTCCCCCAATGTCCCCTCAAGTCAGTTGTATAAGTAACTGGTTTATGCAACCCCACCATTTACCCAGATTAAAGTTTAATGCATTGATGACTACATTTGTTAAGTCCTGTTGGACATTTCCAAATTAAAAATAGATATTGATATATACAGATATTGAAATTTATCAGCAGAATCCATTCCTCATCCATTGCCCAATCCATTCACCACTTATTTATAACAGGTTGATGGAACTATCTGATATAATTTCTGTTGTGTTATCTCCCTCGTAGGAGTGAAGAGGCCATTGGCATGAGCTCCTGGCACGAGGTGCGTGTGTCCCGCACGGCGAAGAGTGGCATCCTCCAAGTAGACAACCAAAGACCCACTGAGGGCAAAGCAGAGGTACACACTGCACTGATTTCACATGATGTCTTCTGCCCTTTAAACACTTAACTTAAGGGTTGGTATTTAATCTTGCATTCTTTACTGCATCTTACAGATGTTTGCAAACTAAATTATTTTATTGTTTCACACTAAATATTTTGCTATTATATTTAGATGTATGATTTACATTTTTATGTCAGTGGAGGCCATCCTGAAAAGACACTTGCAGTATAGTATGAATCTAACACACTATTTCTCTTAGTACGCTATTCGTCTTCCTCATGCTTATACTCACTGTAAGCAGTGCACATCACGCAGTTGCTTGCTCACACACTGTAAATAAAGTTTGGGGTCACTGTGAGGTGGGAGAGCCTGCTGCTCTTTAATGAGCGAGCGTCCCTGTGGACTCAGCGCTGGCCTCTCTGTCGCCCCTTGCAGGGAGCCTTCACTCAGATCAAGTGCAGCTCTCCGCTCTACATGGGAGGCGTCCCCGACTACACCATCACCAAGAGCAGCGCCGCCGTGAGGCGCCCCTTCAGTGGCACCCTTCAGAAGGTACCGCACCACACCGCCCCACTTCAGTGTGTTAGATGTCACAATGCCGTTGAAGGCCTGGTCTTCTGCATTCAACTTCCCAGGATTTAGAGTGCTTTGAGATTAAAAGGGACTCAATAAAGAACCTTACCTTGAACACCACATCGCCCCACTTTAGTGTGTAAGGAGATGTCAGAATGTCGGTGAAAGCCTTCTGCATTCAACTGCCCAAGGGCAAAAACAGGATGAAGAGTGTCTGGAGATTAAAAGGGACTCGATAAAGTTGAACCTTACATCCCTGTTAGCAAAATATTATGAGTTAGAGCACGTAATATAATGGAAAGCCACATACACATATTTCACACATTCCTGTAAAAAGCAAGGCTGGATTGATGCATTCATGTAAAATATGGTTGTATGACTGCTGCAGGTCTCTTATGTATCTTTGTCTGTCTCACTGCTGCATCTGTCTCACTGCTGCATCTGTCTCACTGCTGCACCTGCCTCACTGCTGCATCTGTCTCCTATTGCATTGTCCCTCATTGTACCTTTTCTTCTACTCTGTTTTTCTTCACCTTGGGTCGTTAGATCGTGCTGAATGACCGCAACATCCCCCTGACCAAGGACTTTACCTTTGGCGTGAACGTGGAGAATGCGGCCCACCCGTGCATGGACAGCCCCTGTGCCAACGGCGGGACGTGTCGGCCCAAGTGGGACAGCTACGAGTGTGACTGTGCTCTGGGCTATGATGGCAAACACTGTCAGAAGGGTGAGAAGAGTTGTTTGACTGCCAGACATGGCCTTTATGTCAGAGCATTTAACTCTGTTTATTTTTATGTTTATGTTACGTTAGCACTCATTAGCTGACATTCCTCACATATTATTTATTTCAGTGTCACATTTTAAGGATATGGATATAAAAATCGACCATTTTGTTCAATTGTTGGTACTGTGGCTCCAGTAGCACTGCTTTCCTACTAAACTTCTCTGTCTCTCTCGTGCTTTCGTTGAGCAGAATGTGGGAATTATTGCTTGAACAGTAAGTGTAAACACTGTTTGATTTTGTGCTTGGCTGTAGTGGCTATCTGTAGTTCATCTCTGTTGAGTTTTCATCAAACAAAAGTGGTCCTACTGCAACTGGATTAGTTTTCCGTTTTGAAATGATTTTAAAGGCTGACACCTAGTGGACACTTCTGGTAATCACAACTATATCCATTTTTTTCCAGCTGTGACTGAGGCAATTGAAATACCCCAGTTCACGGGCCGCAGCTATCTGACCTACGACAGCCGAGATATCCTAAAAAGGTACCTCCCCCTAGTTTTGGAACGCTGTCGTTTTGGAATATTTCGTTTTGGAACACTGTTCCAATTCTCCTGTTTGTTTTTGTAAAGGATGACAGACTTTCTAGCACACACAACTTCTTGCACAATCCCATCTCTCTCAATGCAAAGAGAAATCAGCTGTGATGTGAAGTAGTAGGCCATTACGCATATTCATTACGGACACAGCCACCTTAGGACAATTTCAGTGTATCATCTCAAGCCCTTTGTCAGGCCCTTGTCAAGTTAACTAGACTCAGAGTGTTAGCCTTCATGGCGGAGAGGACAGCAGTTGCAGCCGGTGCCCTCATGGAGTTCTGCCCAGGGTCACATCCTGTTAAAAAGTGTCTGTGTCGGAGAGAACTGATGCAAAGAGGCGCAAGCACACCCCCCCCCCCCCTCGCCTTTCCCATCGCACGCCCTGACCCCTCTGCGGGAAGTGTAATAACATAGAAGAAAGGGGCTTTGCTGGAGAGTGCCTCTCTCTCTCTTGCTCTCTCTCTCTCTCTCTCTCTCTCTCTCTCTCTCTCTCTCTTTCTTTCTCTGTCTCTCTTTCTGTGTCTCTGTGGGTGTGTTTGGAAGCGTGACTGATGCTGACATCTGTGTGTGTGTGTGCTCGGGACCCCAGGGTGTCTGGTGTCAGGACCAATATGTTCATGCGCTTTAAGAGCACGTCCAAAGACGGCCTGCTGCTGTGGCGCGGAGACGTGAGGCCCAACAGCGACTACCTTGCTCTGGGCCTGCAGGACGGTGCACTGGTCTTCAGGTGAGGAGCCTGTTGGCAGGGTCTCTTTTTTATGATAATTCACTGCACCCCCCCCCCCCCATTTGTTGCCTTCAAAGATTAACGTGTGACCTCACTGGTCGTTTTGGTTGTCACTATTTGTTTGGGTGTTTTATTTCTTTCCTATTCCCATGTAATGTTCCTCACAGCTATAACCTTGGAAGTGGCCCAACATCTGTTGTGCTCAATGGAACCTTCAACGATGGCAGATGGCACAGAGTGAAAGCAGTCAGGTTGGTCTTTTTTTTATTTGTCAAATTCTACGGCTTTAGTTGATTTGGCTGTTTCAAAATCCTGTAACTGTAGCTATTCCCTTATTTGAGTATTTGTACATTGCTACACTGTATTCTGCTCGTAGGGACGCTCAGTTTGGGAAACTGACAGTGGACGACTATGGCGCTAAGACTGGGAGGTCTCCCGGGAAAATGAGGCAGCTCAATATCAATGGGGTCTTGTATGTCGGTACGTCACCTAGTCATGTAGCACGTACTACTGATGGAAATACTTCAAGGACAATTGGCAGTGATCAAGCACATGAATTGTGAAGCTTTCTGTATCCTTTCTCAAATAGCAAATAGCTGTTTATTCACATGGCTAACCTGTAAGATGAGGATAATGATAAATCTGGGTCACTATGGTGACATGGAACTAAGGTTGAAGTGATGAAGGGAGGATGTTACTTGTTGTTCACGCAGGGGGGATGAAGGAGATCGCCCTGCACACCAACAGGCAGTACATGCGCGGGCTGGTGGGCTGCGTCTCACACTTCACCCTCTCCACCGACTACCACATAGCCTTGGTGGAGGACGCCACCGACGGGAAGAACATCAACACCTGCACCAACTGAAAATTGCTCTGATACCCAGCCCCCTCCCCCCCCACCTCCCTCCCCTATCCCGACACCGTCCTCACCAATGGAAGAGCCAGAGCAGCTGTGCCGATGCTGCCATCCAAAGCTAGGGCCAAAACAGCAAACAAAAAACAGCAACAAATAACAAATGAATAAACTTTCAGCGCAGGACAGCTGAAGCACTCACTGCCTCCTCTTGCAGAAGAGAAGTCAGAACTATGAGGGACAGTTTCTTGGGATTGATTGATTGATTGTATTTATGCCGATTAATTTATTTTTTATGTATGTCCATACTAACTTAATAAAAAGAGAGAAAAAGACATGCAGCAATGCAAGACGTTTTTGGCGATGATGGAGATGAAGGTGATGTAGATGATGTAAGAGATAGATGAGGGAAGTCTGTGGAATGGGCATTCTAGAATATTCTTTTTCTTTTCTTTTTTTTGTACAAATGGAATTCTTTGAATGCAACAGTCTTTGTGTTTTAGCTCTCTCTGTTCTCTTCTCCCATGTCTGTTACGAGGTCTTCACTGTTAATTGTTCATAGGCTGCTAGCTGTGGAACTGAAAGGATGTCTCTCTTCATGACTACAAATCTACCATTTTCTTTCCTGTTCCTCTTGTAATGTTTCTGTCCTCAATTTAATAATATTATTATTATAAGTTTTTTTTATTGAGTGTTGAATTTTTGCGACCTTTTTTTTTGTAGAGAATTATCTTTATGTGTGGGAGTTATTCATTCCTTTTTTCATTGTCTGCCTTGCTGCTCAAAAAAGCCTGTATTTCTCTGCCAGAGAACGTGGCTTATGTTAAAAACAAATGAATTTCTTCCTCTCATCAGAAGGTTTTTGTGTTTTGTTTTGTTATACAGTGTGCAACCTCTTCCTGAAGTGTCTAGTGTTGCCCCAGTAACAGAGGAATGCTATTGTGAAACGCCTACTGAATTAAATCAATCAACTTGTCTATTTTATGTCACTGTAAAAGCAACCTGAGTCAGCTGACACACATCATCACACAAACCAGCTGTGTCATTATTAGCATGAAAAGCATTTTTTACTCCTGAAGACGGCGAGAAAGTAAGCATAGCACTCGGATTGGCCACTGTATGTTAATTAAAAGCGAATGGGGGCTGCTGTTCTGTCACCTATAATATCAGAAGCACAGATCGATAAGTACAGTCTGTCCATGCCTAGGGCCCGGGGTGCCTGCCTGAGCACAGAGAGACAGTTATACATATAGTATAAATACCCCCTATAAACAAATACCACTACACATTAAACATTATTTTCACCAAGCACACCTGATACAGACAGTGGCTTAAGACACTCATTGGTAGTAGTAGCAGCGGTTCTGGCAGCAGTAGTTGTGCAGTGCCAGTAGCTGTGTTGGGATGGCATAATATACACCATTTGTGCAGAGGGTGGTTAAGGTCAGTTTACAGTGGCGGTTTGGTTTAAAGTGACAGTGCGCTTTAGTCATTCAGGAGAGGAGTGTGTGGATGGTCTGGATGTTCAGGCTGTTGAGGAACCTCACAGCCTGCGGACTGAAACTGTTGCATAGTCTAATGGAGGCTGCATGGATGCCCTGATGCCTCCTGCCAGAGGGTTGAAGGGGGAAGTGGGGGTGGGAAGGGGGGATGGGCTCCTTCATGATGCTGAGGGCCTTCTGGGTGCACCGTGGCCTGGATGGATGGGAGAGCAGTTCCTATGATCGTTCCACTTGTGTTCACTATCCGCTGGAGGGACTTCTGGTCAGAGGCCTTGTAGTTTCCATGCCATGTCAGCTGGTGCCTCTGTACAATGTAATAAGGACGGATGGGGGAGAGTTAGCTTCAAGCGCTGCAGGGAGTGGAGCCGCCGCTGAGCTTTCTTGAAGAGTGCAGTGACACGTGAAGACCAGGAGAGGTCCTCTGTGATGTGCACCCCCAGGAACTTGGCACAATGCTGACTCTCTCTCTCTCTACATCCGTACCATCGATGGTCAGGGGGGTGTGGTGGCCGCTGGTTTTCTGAAGCCGATGAAGTTTGAAGGTTGTTGACTTTGCACCACGTCGCCAATGGGTCCACCTCCGCTCTGTGATGGTGATTCAGCATTGCCGCTGATGAGGCCCACCACCGCAGTGTCACCAGGAAAAACTTGATGATGAGGTTGGAGGTGGATGATGCCGTCCTGTGTCAGCAGAGTGAACAGGAGGGGACTGAGCACGCAGCCCTATTAAGTGTGTGCTCAGCATGAGAGTACAGAGAAAGTACTTTTCATTCTGTGCATTAAGTATGCACTCAAATATGATCATATATACCTATTTATTGGTGTGGTAAAACTGCCGGCAAGTGATTAATGTGATTGAAAACTTGGAATTCCCATAAAATATATCCCAAAGGCATTTGTGCATCGGTGGTTACTGAAAGGGAGTTAGTTCAGCACAGGAGAAGAGTAGTGTGATGTGTGTCTGTTGTTGGGATGCGTGTCAGATAAACTGCAGTGCTGAATCACAGATCTCAGACCACGAATGGCGTGTAGATAATCTTATTTTAATACCAAGGTGCCATCATGACGTCATTTCTCTTAGTCATCTCAGGACGGGGTTCATATTGTTGGGGAAAAGATTAAACAGAGTGAAGGATCAGCTAGTAATCATAACTATTTGTCCGACCTAAAAAATGACATGCTACTTGACCTGAAACGAGAATAATCCGAAGAAAACAAAAGATTAAAGAATTGCTGAACTGCGTTTTCTCTCTGAGTAGCAAACACATACTAAGCTTTGTTTCATCCCATTATTGATGCGGCTACCAAGCATGAAAACCATTCCCATCGGAATAAGAACTCGACAAGCGTTTGGTCCCAAGGATACTTTTTTCTCAGAAAATTGTGCTGTGTAAAACCAATAACCTAATGTAAGATTGAGAGTGCATAACAACACTGGGGCACATACTGGCAGTTGCAGTTGCAGTTGCAGTTGCGACACGCGTAGATTTTTTTGGAGATAAAAAATAGGTTTAAAAAGTTTGCAATCTCTGAGAAAATGATACATTTTCAATTAAAACCCATGAAATACGAATAAAAATATATAGTCAAAATATTGACAGGGTAAGAATAGAATACAATTAGAATTCAGCTTGAGATAAAAACTTTTTGCCAGTCCTTTTGCATCATTTTTGCCTGTTGATTGACTTTCATTTAATGGCCTTTCGATTGATCTTAGTTTGTTTTACACTCTGTGGGGGTTGGGAGGTGGCCTGCTATTGGACTGCTCTCTCTCTCTCTCTCTCTCACACACACACACACACACACACACACACACACACACACACACACACACACACACACACACACACACACACACACACACACACACACACACACACACACACACACACACACACACACACACACACACACACACACACACACACACAAACCCAGTGTAACCTACATACACATAGAATCATTGTACATCATGGAGGTTTAGTTCGGCCATTACACTGTGCTGCTGACACTAAGATGAATGTTTATGTAAATGTAGTTGGCTCAGTATCCTCAGTGCAAAACCACTGTGGGCCCAACCCTTCCAACATCTTTCCTTGTGTAGATTTCATCACTATTAGGCTGAATGGAGCTTTGGGGGGATATGGGTGTGAGGAAAATTATCTCTTCAACATTAAAAAAATGAATTTGTTATTTGGAGATTTTTCTCCATGTTCATGGCCAGTCAATACAATTAATAAGATTATATATTTTTTTTCTCCTTGCATCTTAAAATAACATGAAGGGATTAGGCTGAATCGGTGATAATCCCACATGTTTAAACCTCAAATTCACCCAGGCTGCGACTCATGACTGCCTCTCAGGAGAAAAGTGTGTAATGTTAGCTAAAGAAACACCATCAGAAGGGAGAAACATACATGCATCAGGTTTTAGCATGCATTCACCTAATGATGTTCATGGAATTATTTAGAAGTGTATCAAATACAATTAAATTAATTTAGTTCAATTCCAATTCCAACAATTTTTGTGGGGTATGTTTTATGTTGCATTTTAATTAAACAATATATCATTAGCTTTAGATTTTACTCTCCTATTCCATGCACTGCTGTCATGGCCTGATTCCAAGAAACAGACCCCTTAGGAGTTTCAGGCATCTGTACAAAAAACAAATCCTGGAAAGACTCAGGGCTGTGAATTATAAGGTCTCCCTAATCATGTGTTACAAATCTGTAAGAAGATTTGGAGTGCCACTCTGCAGACCTCTCATTTTTTATAAACAGCAGGGTAGAATATCCAACATCCAAACTTTTTACAAATCTCATCCCAAACAATTCCCAACACGGCACAGATTTGCAAATATGTTTTTGTACATTGGAGAAAGTCTGGGATTGGCCAATGCTCACAAATGAACATTTGCAACACAAATGCAACCATAATCCCACCATGAAGCAAGTTTAATGTGTGTTTAAACCAGCAGAGTGAATGTGTACAAGAGTGGGCTAAACAGTATAGCATGCCTCTGCGATCGATGGCCATTGGTTTTCTTTAGTACGCATGACCCATGAGCCCTGTTTGTTGTTGGGTCGATGAATCCCACTGTGAATCAGTGATGTGAACACTGGTAAATGTTCCATGATCCAAGTGAGGTCTAGACAACGCTATTGGCCATAACTCTGAAGCAGGGTGGCCTTACTCTGGCCGGAGCGTGGAACAAGAGTGCGTCTCTCTTTCACTTTCTAGCGTGGTGTTTCTCATGGCTTTGCCGTCTGAGGCCGTGATAAATGTTCAAAGCGATGTTCACAGGATTATAACTGACTGCATGTCCATTATATGGGGGGGGGGGGGGGGGGGGGGGAGCGTTAGGAGATTAGAGAGATGAAAGTCCCCTCTCTGGAACGTGGTAGACACACTGCTGGCACGATCCAGGCTCTTCGCTGCTCAACAGGCACTGGACACATTCAAAGACCGCACTCCCCCCTGCCCCCCTGTCCCCCAAAGCCCCCAACACCACACCTCCACAACCCCAGGGGTTCTCCCACCCTTCACTCAGCAGTGGTACAGGACTAGGGCTCCAGGGAAGGGGGGTGGTTCCATAGAGAGCGGAGAACAATACCGTACTGAACTTGTGACACTCATCTTCTGAGTGATTGAAGATAATGGCATGGAAAGGATTTCCACGCTTGTTGCTGATGGTGTTAGTTGATGGCTGATGTTTTTCCCCTCTGCTTATATGATGAATTGGTTAGATAGTGAGAGATTTTTTCATCAACCGACACAAAGATGCAGAATTGGTAGAACTCCAAGGGTGTTGTTGCCGTCAGTACATGTGGCACAGAGGACAGATGAAACATACAAAGTCCATGAGAAGAGGGAGAGAGACAAAGAAAGAGATAAAAAGAAAGACATGCACACGCATCTACACACACAGACACGCACTCTCCCTCACACCACATACTTACACAGCCATCCCTGATTAATGCCTCTCATGTCAAAAGCTATAACATCATCTTAATCTTGCCATTCTTTTGGTACTCCCACTGGGGGAAAAAAAGAAAGAAGAAAGTTATGGGGTGGGGGGGCAAATTTAGAGACTGACAAGAGCAGAGGAGTGTCATGTGACACGTGGATGAGGCAAGCGCACAGATATCCCAGATGCAAGTAGGTCGCCCACAGTCTGTTTCTGCCCGGCCTCACTGCTGGTGGACATCATGACTCTTACATAACCCTTCAGAGTCAAGCGACACATTGTGATGGGTGGAGGGAGGCAGGAAAAGAGAGGGAGAGTGAGAGAGACCCAGAGAAAGAGAGAGAAAGAGGGAGGGAGGGAGAGAGGGAGGGAGGGAGAGACAGAGAGAGAAAGAGAAAGAGGGAGGAAGAGAGAGAGAGAGAGGGAGGGAGGGAGAGAGAGAGAGAGTGGGAGGGAGGGAAGGAGAGAGGGACACAGATCAGATTGCTGCTCTGAGAAGAAGAGGGAGGCACCATTGACCATGGAGGACTGAGGTTGTGTCTCATGTCCCGCGAACAGGTGGAGGACATGGAGGAGACAGAGAAGTTCTTTAAGAAGGTGGACGTCCCTGTCCATGTGCACTACATTGTGGCCTTCTTCATTGTGGTCGTTGGAGCTCTGGGGATGACGGGCAATGCTCTGGTGATGTTTGCTTTCTACAGGTAGGCTACTAAGAGAGTTGGAAGAGAGCTGCATTTCACATATGATTTCACTACTTGCTTTAATGATAACAGTTGTAGTGGCAGTATAGTACAGTAATACTACTACTGCTATTATTCTTATTATTGGTATTATTGTTGTTATGTATTATTATTAATAATAGTAGTAATAATAATGACAATACAAAATAAACATGTATGATTTTAATTATATTGAGTTTTATTTAATTTATTTTATAATTATATTTATATATAGCTGTTGTAGAAGACTAAAGTATTTAGTACACTGTCATTATTTTAGCCTGTCAGGTTTGATGTTTTAAGGTTCATAAAAGTGAACAATAGGAGGAGCATTTCTTGATGCATTGTATTGTGCATTTTCTGTATTGCCTTCACCAATTTCTATATATGGTTTCAGCCAGATGTACACATTAATGTAAAGATTAAAACACATCATCTTATCTGATACAGTGGGCCAGTCTAGCATGTCTGCTGGATACATCTGCATCTCTTGAGATAGACTGCTTAAAAGTTGAATAACATGACGTAATGCTTTAAGTATAAATATACTGTAATCCATGACAGGGCTTTAGCGTTGCTCCGCTGCTATTATCTTGCTTAAACACATTTCACTCAAAGTCTAATTCCTTTCTTTGAATTTGGCACCACCTACTGTAGTATTGTTGTGTTATTCATCAGATTTTGAACACTTATGACCACTTATAACTTTTCATGTGGCATCGTGTTTGCTTGATCCGGGCTGTTGAGATCTCACTTCGGGCAGTCTTAGTGAGCTCTCTCTCTCCACTTCTCACTATACTGGCAACCGGAGTTGTTCCATTCCTTTCATTGTTTGCATAGCCTGTTGCTGTTTGTTACGCTCTTCAAATGTGTGAACGCTTAAATGCAAAGACGTGGAGGAAGGCTCTGTGTGTTGAGCATATTGGTGGGAAAAAAGACTAAAACAGAGAAAAAGGACGTCCCATAGTGAGAGTAGGCAACTATGAGATGCAGAGGTGCAGTGATTTTAGGCAGTCAAACTCATACTTCCATACTACTACATACTACTTACTTATTGCTAATACTAGCCTGACAATGACATATTTATTCTGATAGTGATGTGATGCAAAAAGGCAGCATAAAATAGCTAACAAATATTTAGGTTAAAAATCATACGAGGTATGGCATGACATAATAGTACGTAATGATCTGACACTTCTCTAGAATATGTTGACAAATTCATAAAAGCTTTTTGATTTTGCCTGTAGATTATCTTTTGTATTCTCTTTAACGATATTGAATTTAATTCTATCTAAAAATAGGTCATGTTCACAGTGGGAGGATGTTTTGGAGAGTAGATGGATTGTCCTTTAATGTGACATATTTTGTTTCATTTTTTTCTCCAAATTCTACCACAAACATGGTACAGTGTTTTAAACAGTATTACTACTGTAAGCATTTAGCCGGTAGAGACAGACGGATTTGAAAGATTTTTATTTGGGAATCTTCCCTACCCTTGAAGTTTTTGTTCTATGTGTGTAAATAAACAGAGAAGTAGGTTATGGTGACTGCATAAGGAGTGGATGGAAATGTCATTAAATCCATGTAAGGGGCACAGCCATAATCCTGTAATACAGATGATGGTTGCTCTGAGAAATTCTGAGGAATTAGTGGGAAATGTCTAGAGTGTAAAAAATGACATGCACGTCTTATGGGATCATTGACCCATTTCTGCTGTGTCCGTGTACGGTAGAAATGGTAGGGGAATGGCGTTTGCTTCATGGATCAGTCTAAACACCTGCGGCATACTGAAGCACCTTAGCCACAGCTCAGACATAGGTCATAGGTGCATAGGTCATGTATGTTATCTCATCCACAGAAATGTAATCACATTTTATAGAATACAATCTACCGATCTAACATGTTTATAGGCTTGTTGTATGGCCACGGCTAGCTGGCAGAGTTTACAGTAAAATGAGTCCACAATATAGACAGATAGATACATAGATAGATAGATAGATGCATAGATAGATAGATAGATAGATCTACTGTAGATAGATGGAGGGACACCGTAGATAGATACAGCAGATAAATAGATAGATAGATACTGTTGATAGATAAGATACAGTACATAGACAGATAGATATATAGATAGATAGATGGATGGATACTGTAGATAGATACAGATAGAAAGATAGATGGATAGATAGATAACTTTGTTAATTCTTTATTAATCTGTGTGAAATCAGAGACATTACAGAGGCTTTGGTGACATTTCTTTGTGTTTGTCAGCAATAAGAAGCTGAGGAGTGTGCCTAACTACTTCATAGTGAATCTGGCCGTGAGTGACTTCCTCATGGCCTTCACCCAGGCACCCATCTTCTTCATCAACTCCCTCTACAATGAGTGGGTGTTTGGGGAAACGGGTAACCACCATTTTGTATTTTTTCTGCCCTCACACTTCACCGTTTTGACTAAATGGTAAACATGGTAAACCCCTCTGTTAAGTACTTGACAAAGCTTTGTTGTTAAGTCTAATGTTTGAAGACTTTTGGGAACAATGGCGGATTAGGCTAAAAAATATAAAAATGATATCTTTTATCAGCTAATTCTTGGTATATACTGTTGTTTACTGTGCAGGATATTTTGACGCATGATACATTGCTACTCAGTGCAAATACGTACAAACTCACTTGAGTTTCTGGTGAATATTTGTCCCAGCCTGTAAGGTGTATGCCTTTTGTGGGGCCCTCTTTGGCATCACCTCTATGATAAACCTGTTGGCCATCTCCATCGACCGCTACCTCGTCATCACCAAGCCCCTGCAGGCCATGCAGTGGAACTCCAAACGTAGAACCACCGTGGCCATCATACTGGTCTGGCTCTACTCTCTCGGATGGAGTCTGGCCCCACTTGTTGGCTGGAGTAAGGCATATTAGTATGATCATTACAATGTAGTTACAGTTGGTTTAAGTCATTTCATATATGTATACATCTCTATCTATCTTAAGTACAATACGGAGACTTAACATGAAGCTGAACCCCTGTTACTCCACATTTTAAAGCACAAAATGTAACTATTCCATTAAAGTTGAAAACAGCCTGAACAATGGAGTAGCGGGCCATGCAACTAGAGTAAGACCTGATGTTGCTCTTGTTCTCGGCAGGCTCTTACATTCCAGAAGGGCTCATGACCAGCTGCACCTGGGACTACACCACCTACTCTGTGGCAAACAGGAGCTACACCATGATGCTCTGCTGCTTTGTGTTCTTCATTCCTCTGGGAGTCATCCTTTACTGCTACCTCTTCATGTTCTTCGCCATCCGCAAAGCCGGCAGGTAAGCTCAAGTCATTTCCCACTCATGTCTCATCATGCATTACAATGCATCTCAGACTAGAAAAGTAATGCATAAGTAAGCAAACAAATAGGTAAGTAAATTGCTAGAGAGATAGATAGATTCTACAAACACCCCAAGAATTTATATTCTGTGCCGTTGTCTTGATCGGTGTTTGCATGTCTCCTCTGATGTAGGGACTTGGAGATGATGGGAACGTCCAGTATTCAGCAGCAGTCTATGCGTAATGAGTGGCGGCTGGCCAAGATCGCGTTTGTGGTCATCATCGTGTATGTGCTGTCCTGGTCCCCCTACGCCTGTGTCACGCTCATCGCTTGGGCTGGGTGAGTCTCCCCGTGCTGACTCTCTCACCTGTCCCTCTGCATTTGGGACAAGTTATATTGGCGCTCAGACAAAACACCTCTCGGCACCTTTCTGATTTTGGTGGGTGGGCACCTAAGTTTGATCTTCGGGCTCCTTCGGGCTCCCTTTTACTACAGTTGTTTACACTGTGTAACTGAAGGCACATAAGCACCTTCACATTAAGTAGACTATAATGTTACAATTCTGTGGAGAAATTTAATTTGACTGGTTAGATGCTGTAGAAGAAACAGTTGTATCTACTACTGATATCTACTTATCTTGCAAAGCCTCTATTCTATCTGATACAGGTTTGATAGATTGTGAGTTCAGTATGTAATAAGGAAATGTACAGTGGATATATACAGAGGTTACTTGAGTCAGCCATCAATCCATGAGGGGACCGATTAAACATGGCTGTGTGGCTGTGAGTAATTGACTCTCACTGGCACCCTGATACGGGACACTCAGAAATCTGTCCTGCAGTATTACGTGACTAAACCCAGTCTTTGAGTGGGGGTAGGAGGGGCTCTGCCGCTGCCCGACAGCCCGCTCGGAAGCTATTGATGTTGCGTGTTAGGTAGGACAGGCTCTAGGTCATCTAGTAAAATACGTTCAACAGTAATACAAGCTCATGAGCTTCAATGTTGTGTCACTGATCGATTTGTGCTAGCATTTGTTGTTTTTTAACCATGTTGCTGACGCTATTATTGGACTAAACACTGGCTTAGGACGCTTTTAAGACTGTATTGGACTAATGCAGGATGCAGGGCACGCAGGATGACCTTATTTCAGTCTGGAAAAGCTGGTTGCTTTGAGCAACACTCGATTTAATACACTATCATCCTGTATCTCAGCCCATATCTCTGGTCAAAGCTAAATACTCTACACTGCAGTGGGTTGCCTCGAGTGCTGGATTAGTGTTTGGGTCAAGAGACTAATTCTCTTCCCACTTCATCTAAGTAGTGAATTCCACATAACCTAAACCTAGTTTTCCTCTAGCCGCACCGCCCTCTATTCTTGTGGAGGACTGACGAAACTTCCTCAGTTACAAAATCCCAATCATTCCTGGGACACTTATCGAACATTCTTATCGAGTTCAACTGCACTGCTGTGATGTGTTTTCTCAGCAGTTTAATGATTGTATGCTCACTGACAATGACACTTTTAAAATCACTATTTTAGGTTATGGCAGATTAGAACACCATAACTACATGACCACAGCCACAAAAATAAAATACACTGTTGTTTTGGTAATTAGGTTTGGTAATCAGCTTGTGATTTATATTTATAATTTTTTTTAGATTAGATTAGATTCAGCTTTATTTTGACTACGGGTAAAAAGTCAATGAAATGCAGTTAGCACCTAACTAGAAGTGCAAAAACACTGTATTATTATAGATAAGTGCTGGAAAAGTCAGTATTGCAGCATAAGTGATGCTATATTTTACAGTATAGTATGTAGAGGGATGGCCAGTGGATAGTTACAATATACAAATATTATATATGTAAATATTTTAAATACATATATTGGACAGAGAAGTGGACAGAGTTCGAGAATAGAGAATCCAAATGTAAGGATGTATGTACAGTATGAGCAGCATATGTACAGACTTCACAGACTTCAGCTCGGCATTTAACACCATCATCCCAGAAGTCCTCTTCACCAAACTCACCCTGCTCACTGTGTCCGCCTCCACCTGTCAGTGGATCACAAACTTCCTGATAGACATGAAGCAGCAGGTGAGGCTGGATGAAATGACATCCAGCACCCGGACAGTCAGCACTGGTGCACCTCAGGGATCTGTGCTCTCCCCACTGCTCTTCTCCCTCTACACTGACGACTGCACCTCAGGAGACCCATCTATTAAAATCCTGAAATTTGCAGACGACACAACAGTCATCGGCCTCATCCCTGATGAAGACGAGTCTGCATATTGGCGGGAAGTTGAACAGCTGGCCCTGTGGTGCGGTCGCAACAACCTAGAGCTGAACACGCTCAAAACTGTGGAGATGACAGTGGACTTCAGGAGGAGCCCCCCAGCACTGCCCCCCCTCACCATATTCAACCACACTGAGTTGGCTGTGGAATCCTTCAGGTTTCTGGGATTCACAATCTCCCGGAACCTGAAGTGGGAACCCAACATCAACACAATCATCAAAAACGCCCAGCAGAGGATGTACTTCCTGCGTCAGCTCAGGAAGTACAACCTGCATCAGGAGCTGCTGATCCAGTTCTACACTGCAGTCATCAAGTCTTTTCTCTGCCCTTCCATAACTGTCTGGTTTGGATTGGCCGCCAAACTGGATAGGAATAGACTCCAACTGACAGTCAGGACTGCAGAAAAGATTATCAGTGCCTACCTGCCCACCATCCAAGACCTGTATACCTCCAGAGTCAGGAAACGGGCAGGGAAAATCACTGCAGACCCCTCACACCCTGGACATAACCTATTCCAACTTCTCCCCTCTGGTAGGCGCTACAGAACACTGTTCGCCAAAACCAACAGACACAGAAACAGTTTCTTCCCCCTCGCCGTCTCACTAATGAACAGCTAACTCACTGTGGCACTGTGCAATAACCCTGGATCACTATAATAACCACTGTACAATTACACCTACAAATCATATTTATTTATTTGATTCTCAAATACAAAGTGTGCAATACATTCCACCCTTTAGTGTATAACTATTCAAGCTATATATACTGTACTTCTTACGTCATTCTCTTACCATTTAATATTTATCTCTGTACTTCTTGCACTCTCCACTTCTTTGCACTATTTGTTGTGTTTACAGTTCACAGCTCCTGTATATAGCCATTCATCCCTGTTTATATTTCTAAGATTTCTTAGATCGTTGTGCTGTTGTGTTGTGTTCTATATTTTGTGTAAGTACACTGAGGGCCTCATTTACTAACATTGCGACCGCAGCGCAATCAGCGCCTTTGCCAAACCGCATATAGCGCTCCGTATTTTGCATCGTATTTATCAAACAAGAACCTCGTTGCGTCGTCAGCGCTTAACCACGCCCATTAGTGTTAATAGCGCGCCGCTAAAATAGGTAAGAAAGCATGTATATATGTCTATGGAAGAAAGAGCCTGCGTGTTCCTGCCACCATGGATGATGAGTTCAAATTAGAACTAGAAAATGCATTTCCTGAAGGAAATACCAGTGCATGAAATGCAAAAGTTAAGAAAGGAAGAAGAAAAGAAAGAAGAGTGAAGAAGCAAAGAAGAAAGGAAAGAAGAGTAAAAGAAGGAAAGAAGAGTGGAAGAAGAAAAGAAAGAAGAGTGAAGAAAGGAAAGAAGAGTAGAAGAAGGAAAGAAGAAAAGAAAGAAGAGTGAAAGAAGGAAAGAAGAAAGGAAAGAAGAGTGGAAGAAGGAAAGAAAGAAGAGTGAAGAAAGGAAAGAAGAGTAGAAGAAGGAAAGAAGAAAAGAAAGAAGAGTGAAAGAAGGAAAGAAGAAAGGAAAGAAGAGTGGAAGAAGGAAAGAAAGAAGAGTGAAGAAAGGAAAGAAGAGTAGAAGAAGGAAAGAAGAAAAGAAGGAAGAGTGAAAGAAGGAAAGAAGAGTGGAGGAAGGAAAGAAGAAAAGAAAGAAGAGTGAAGAAAGGAAAGAAGAGTAGAAGAAGGAAAGAAGAAAAGAAAGAAGAGTGAAAGAAGGAAAGAAGAAAGGAAGAAGAGTGAAAGAAGGAAAAAAGATTGGAAGAAGGAAAGAAGAGTGGAAGAAGGAAAGAAGAGTGGAAGAAGGAAAGAAGAAAGGAAAGAAGAGTGGAAGAAGGAAAGAAGAAAGGAAAGAGAAAACAAATTAGAGTATGGAAGGTGTCTCTTAATATTCCTAGTTATACAGTTGAATGGAGAGGGACAGAGAGAAGAGGAGCCTTGGCGCAGGTGTCAGTGAAGCACAGGTGCAAGCCAGTTTAATGACCCTATTATGATGTCATAATGGCCCAATGTAAGTCAATGGGAAAATTTGTATTCGTTTTTATTTAATATCTTAAAAAGTATAAAGTTTAGAAAAATTAAAAATACATAGCATAAGTGTCCTTTACAAGACATACGCGCCAAAGTTTGAACGGAGTTTCTAAGTTAAGCGGTTCGAGCTGAATTAAGTGCAGAAGTCGGTACAAAGAATAATAAGAAGTAGAAGAATAAGAAACGAAGGAATAACAATACAGGGCATTTCATGCACTGTAATTAGAGCTTTTGGTTCACGAGGTTACAGCAAACTAACCCGGGTAAATATAGAAACTCATAAATATTTCTCTGTTTAGCCCTTCCGTCCACACTAAAAGTCTTTTATTGGTGAGCTGATTTGGGGAAATTAAACTTTTCAGCGAACATTGAGTTTCTGTGTTGCTATGGTTACCCCTCAGGGTGCCTGTGCAGCTTCATATTAACGAGTTTGTGTTCACAAGTTCATATTCACACATATTAACATGAGTTAATCACACACAGGCACGCTTTTCCTCAAGTGCGCCGCCTTTGTAAATGCGGTTTTATGTCTTTAACCGCTATTTTACGCCTGAAATGGGCGCAATCCTGTTAGTAAATGAGGCCCTGAGAGTGCAAACTTACTTGGCCAATAAATGTGATTCTGATTCTGATTCTGATTCTGATTTGGTTAAGTATGTAGATTATAAACAGGGACCAGGTCATGGATGAACAGGAGGTACAGAAGAGGGCCTTGTGACACACTGGTGTTCAGGGTGGAGGAGGAGAGGTTAAGTAACTTAACAGACTGGGGTCTGTTGGTCAGAACGTCCAGAGTCCAGTTGCAGAGAGATGTACTGATACCAAATTGGCTAAGCTTGGAGATCAGCTTGAAGCAGATAATACTGTTAAATGCTGAATTAAATGATGAACAGCATTCTGAAGTATGAGTTGTGACTGTCCGGGTGGGTCAGGGCAGAGTTGGGGGCGTTGATGATTGCGCCCTGTTGCTGTGTTAGGCAAACTGGTGTGGGTCCAATGGAGCAGGTAGACAAAATTTCAAGTGTGAAAGAACCAGTTTCTCAAGGCACTTGGTGATGATGATGGGGGTGAGTGTGACAGGATGGAAGTCATTAAGGGGTCGAAACAGTAGAGTGCTTTGGCACTGGCACGATGGTGGTCCTCAAACTTGTGGGGACAACTGCCTTGGCCAGGGACAGACAGAAAATGTCCGTAAAGCCCCCGGCCAGCTCCTCTGCACAGGCTCTTAGTATGCGGCCAAGGGTGGAGCAAACATCTGAGGTGGAGAGCGTGAGAGGCTGCTCATCAGGCGGTAGATCTGCTTTGAGGATGACCTCCCCATTTCCAAGGTCAAAGCGAGCGTAGAAGTAGTTGAGCTAAAACCCTGGGAAAGGAAAGGGAGGCAAAGCTGGGTGGTTTGATGTTCGTTACTGTCCGTGTCACTTGTCACTTGTGCCGAGGGTCATAAGACTTGAAGTGCTCTTCAATCCTTTGTTTGTAACAGTGCTTAGCCCTGGCCAGACCTGAAGGCTGCATCGCTTGCTTTGAGCAGGAGGCAAACCTCTCTGTTCATCCAGATTAGTTTGTATGTGTTTTGTGACTCCAAAAACTGACCATTTACATATTTGATTGTATAAATATTGGATTGTATAAATCAAGCAAGAACCCCTGATTCCAATGACAAATAACTATCCAAGTCGAGCTAGTCTGTGTATTTGGAGCCCAAAAGCATTTATATTATTTCTTTAGCAACTTTAGCAATGTGTTTTCTCTGTTACAATGCGTTCAAAAGTGATTGCACAACATTTAATCTTTCCCGCTGTGTCTACTAATGGACCATTTCAGTACATCTAGCTTTGTGACACATCTGATACACAACTTATCATGGATAATGTGGAACTGGATAGCAACTGACAGCTGGCTTGCACAGAGCTGTTGCACTGATTTGAATCCTTATCTCAACCATACTGACATGCTTTGACTTCTGGTGGTGCATTTTGACTCACTCTTTGTTTTCTTGCCCTAGGTATGCCCACAAGCTTACTCCATATTCCAAAACAGTTCCTGCAGTCATAGCAAAAGCTTCCACAATCTATAACCCGTTCATCTATGCTATCATACACACAAAATACAGGTGAACAGACAATTTTGCTAACGATCTTGAACAAATGAAATAAAAATAATAGAAATACTTTGGATTCATAATAATAATAATATTAATAATAATAATGAAAGATACTCTGGATTGAAACCATTTCAGAATATGACAGGGTCATTAAGTGTCTATTTCAACACTTTTCCTGTACAGGAACACCTTAGCTGAGAAGGTGTCCTGTCTGTCGTGCCTGTCTCAGAAGAAACAGAAGGAATGCCAGTCCATGACCAACAGTGAGACGTCCGCCCACGACACTGGGTTCAGCAGGCAGTCGTCTGTCTTCAAGGCGAAACTCCACGCCGTTACCTCGACTTCGGCCACGTACAGTAGTGATGTGGTACTGTACGACTGTATGTTTGTCAAGTGATAAGTTAGTGTTCAGGTCCAAATACAACACATGTCTTGAAGTTTGAATACAACAATTAATCATTTCATTACAAATAGGGCAAATTATTTGTAATGAAATATGATGGGTTGGTCTGAATACAAAGAAAAATTTTCAGAAGTAAAGAACATTTTTAAAGCATTTGTTGCTTTGTATGTTTAGTAAAGAAAAAAAAATTCTCCCTAGATGAGTTACTGTAGAGAGTGAGGTTGCTAGTCTGGTTCAGGTGAGGACACAATGCGATTAGAGTTCAGAGATGAGGGAGGAGTTTTTGGGATGTTGTTGCTCCAAGTGTAAACAAGCTTACATATTTTGGTGGACTTGTGTCCTTTTTTATTATCCCCAAGCCCTGTGAAGGCAGGATACTAGGAGTTGATTGGCTGGCCTCTGCTCTGCCTTAGTTCTCCTTTGAACATGTCTTTGATGAACAAAAACACCATTTCTGCATTTTATCAGGCACCGCGTGGAAGTTATAAACTTTTTGTTTGTTAATATATTAAATTCCCTGCCTTGAGCATGGCATCTTATAAAAAAGCATTATGACAATGTATTATCACATCCAGATGCTGTCCCTATGTAACAAAAGGTCTAAAGATGTTCATGTTTTATTACTTTAGGTTCATGTACTGCAATCACACAAGATGGGGGATGTAGAACTCGATATGATGTCCCGCAAAGCAGACTCCTTCAGAAGCTCATCTTCTTTTCCCCTGCTCAAAGACCACAACAAATCAGTCAAACGGCACAAGACCAAGACCAAACACCACTCACATGCCACTGAACGAAAAGTAAGTATGTCTTTGTGAGTTTGTGTGTGTGTGTGTGTTTGTATGCATACACAAGTGCATCTGTGTAGTTGTGTGTATTTGTGTATATGTATGTATGTGTTTGTGATGTTTGTCAGCTAACTCTCCATGGTTCAAAATGATTAACATTTACTTTACCTTTTGTTTGAGTGTCAGGCACTACTATTCAAAGCAATGTTCATGTGTGGTAAAACAGGAGCCAATGATAGAACCCTAATGCAATACCTTCAGTGTTAAAAGGCCCACTGTATCTTATTTACCCTGATAGAAGTCACTGTGTGAGTGATCGTCAAGAGTCATGCTGTATAGGGCACTGCTTTTGAACTTCTTGATGTAAATGCTTGAGCCTTCCTTATTTGTATCCACAGCAACACCCAAGCATCACAGGATCTCTGAGTCTCTGTGATCACCATCTGGTGAACGGCGTGTTGAACATGGCCACCATCCCGCTGCTGGTCGGGTCTAAGGACCCGCAGGCTGTGAACTCAACTACGGACACGGACGGCAATCAACACCAGGAGCCCTACCAGAGAAGCACCCTGGACCCGGCTCATTTCCCCCGGCTGTGTCACGGCATCCCACGCATCATCATCAGCCCCACGTCAGAGAGCAGCCTGACTGAGGAGGCCTTGTATTTGGACGATAGTAGGCCCGGGTCGCAGGCAATGGACTTGGGTGACCTGGTGTTAGATCTGCGACAGTTTAAGTGTTCCTCTGAACTGCTTGAGTCTGTGGAGAGTTTCCTATCCTGAATCCTCTTTATTTTTGGTACTTCATACTAGTCGTCTTGTATTTTTGTATGCACAACACCCAAGGAAAAAAAGGATTTTATATATATATTTCGTTTGCATTCATTAAGAATTTGCAAGAAATGGATTGAATACTTCTATTTTGTAATGGATATGGATATTTTAAGGGCAGTTTGCTAAAATGCACATTCACATTGTCACATTTTAGCTCCCTGGTCACTTTCTTTCCTCATAAACGAACAAAGAAAGCAGTGCAACAACGAATCCTATAATATATTACTACATTACAGCAAGACAGGAAATCTATTTCACATTGAACCATCCATTTCACTGAATTAAGTAGTTCAAATGAATATTGTTGAAAATTGTATTTTATTTACAGTTATATTTCATTTTCTGTTGTAAATAAAGGGATATGTACGGTGATTGTATACACCTCTCATTATCTGAAATATATGCAGATATATTTTCTTCATACGAATCAAGCCGACTGAAATAGGCCCATATTTTGAATCAAATATCATGTAAAAAAAAATTCAAGTAGGCTATTATTGTGATTTTGTCATGGATATGACTTCGATCTGAATGAACATGTAATATGATATGCAAAAGACTGTCAAATTTGTTAACATTTTTTATCAAACGCTTTTATCACAAAGCACGTCGTGCTTAGCCATCACTCCTCTCCATTCACCCAACACTTTGCCGTCATTACCGAAATGCTGAATCATTATGCACGCCGCGTTATGATTGGTCACTGACCTGAAACACTAGCGGCATTAATCCCTCAGGGTAAAAGCCTCAGCCTCTGCGTGCTTCCCTGAGCTTCAGAGAACAATAACACAAGTGGCCTGACAGCAACACCTCTCAGGTTAACAGTGCTGGGCCGCAGCCCTTCACTCTTTTTGAAGCACTGGCACTCTCTGTTTTTACTAAAATAGGCAGGGAAGAACATTTGTACACTTGATGGGAACAGCCCATACATGGAAGATTCCAGAGCTACAGTAGGTGGTGCCACCGTGATGTCATGCAGTAAATTAATGGAATGAGAGAATGTTGATGGGTTGCTTCAGGATGCTATGATATTTGCTCGGCTTCTCACGCCATAACAAGATATATTAATCACTTTTGATAAAATCCGTTTATTCAGGGTTTTAGATTATTCTTTTATTCAAACAAACATGTTTTGAATTATCCAGCCTTCCGCATGGCATGATTTGCATGACAATATTCAGGATATGTAATTGGCCACCAGAGGGCAACAGAAACATCTAAAAAAAGCATATGTGTCCGCGAACATACCTTGGCCTTGAGCCTCTACAAAGACTCTGTACTCTCTACAACCAGAAAATCATCCTATAAATCGCACATTTCTTCTCACACATATGATAAATGACATGCTAACGTTGAAGTTTCAGAGCTCCTTTGAAATATAAAGTAATTAGTAGTATAACTGAGTTGCTTGAATTCTATATTGATAGTACCAGAGATATATAATGGCATTAATGATAGAATTTACAATGAATTTGTACAGCTTTATTGTATTTCTGGAGGTGTCTTTTTATATACGCTTTTCAAAGAAAAAAATGACACGCTAAGACACATTTGTGTGGCGACAGACAGTTAGCATTTTGTTGGCTCCTGGTATTTCGTTTCATGACAGGGTTCCAAAGGTGTGATGAGATAGGAATGGATGACATCACTCTCGGAGGCTTCTGCTGACAGGGGTTATGTGATCACAGTGCAGGAATACCTGGGAGGTGAGGTCAGCAAGACCAAGGCTTGGGACACTACCGTTTATCTCTGTGGAGTTCCTCTACCAATACCCGCCTCCCTTCACATGCAAATTCCTCCCAAACACACACACGCACACACACACACACACACACACACACACACACACACACACACACACACACACACACACACACACACACACACACACACACACATTTCCACCACATTTTTCCTGGAATAGAGTTTATGTGGGGACCTCACTTTCATAAACTACTTGTTGTTTAGCAAAGAATAAAACTGGTAGCCTGTATCTCATGGAAAGATCTCGGAAATAACTATAAAACTATTATTACAACTGGGGTAATTTAAGAGAAGGGCATATTTTCTACTTTGTAATCTACTTCTTGAGGTAAAATATAGTCTGGAATATTACCCATAACCTTTGAATTTGAATTTTAATCTTTACTGAACTGCTTTAGCTTTAGAGGCACGCTCTTTTAGATAACTCGTAAATTGCGTTAATTGACTGGCGATATTGTCTACAGGGCACGGCCCCCTACGTGACGTAATGTATGGAGTATATTCACCACCCCGCGGCTGCTGGATGGAGTTTGAAGTGGAGGCTAGATTGGTCCGACGTACAGTGCTTAGCTGTTCCCATTCATAGGCGACCGCTATAGAGAGAACTCATCTTGAAGTAACCCTAACCATCCGGATTCTAAAGGTGAGTGACTGTGATAAAGGCGACGCTACAGCATGCGAGAAATAAACGAGTGAGGACTCTATCAGAGACAGCAATGATAACGGGATTGCCGATTTGAGAAACAAGTGCATTGAATTGCCCCCGTAGAAAAAACTTGTCTCATCAAGATCTGTATAAGCGAATGACTCGTGTTTTCAACGGTATATGTCATACTTCATGGCAGTTAAGATGTTTGATTGCAAAAAAGTGACTTTTAATTGATTTCGTATAAGGCTCCCTCATGAAACACGAATGTTAAATCTTTGTTTGCTCGTACTTGCCATTCACTCAGGATGTCCGGTGTTGGATAGGTGACGGGGACGCTATTGTTTGACAGATTCACAGTAGCCGATGTCTTTTGTTACCTTGTGCGTTATCATTACGAGTATTATTTTGTCACATTTGTAATGATTATGTAACATTTTTACAAAGATAGGTGTTAGTTCTCTGTGCAAAGGAAAAAAAGCATGGGCTATGATCATTATTATTATTATTTTTTTAATACCGTATTTAGCGTATGAAATCAGTGATTTTTTTTAAACTATTTTACTCAGAACCCACACTCAAAAGATATACAACATGTGGCAACAATAACTCTCTTTCATGTTCATTTGAAGAAATTGTTTTGTTGAAGAGGGCGGCATATAGTTGCAAAAAACAGACACAGCAAGGACAGGGCACCTCAAATAATTCTCACGCATCTTACAAGCTTCTTATAGGCTTCTTGCAGTAATTGCAACGTGGTCTCGCACTTATAACCATGTTTGACCAATTATATGTTTGCTGAAGGTGTATGGTGTCACACATCTTGTCAGATGTTACCTGGATATATTTACACAAGAGTCTAGTTGATCACTGGGTATTTCATCTATTCTCCTATTTTGAGTGAAGTGTGTGTGTGTTTATATATACAGTATGCATGTGTGAAAGAGAGAGAGAGAGAGCAAGTGTGTGTGAGAGAGAGAGAGAGAGTAAGGGAGAGAGCGAGAGTAAGTGAGACAGAGAGAGAGAGACTAAGTGTGAGAGAGTGAGAGAGAGAGAGAGAGAGGGAGAGAGAGAGAGAGAGAAAGAAAGAGCAGGTGGAGTTGATAGAACCAGAAAACTGAAACAGCGCTACAGGCAATCTACTTTGACAGCCTGAAGATGTCTGGAGCTCGGCACAGGACCGCTCTGCTGAAAACACACTCTCAGTTATCTTGTGTTGAAAGCTGCTCTGTTCGCCATGAGCCGTCACCACTAGCGTACTACACGCGCGTGCCCCCACACACACACACACACACACACACACACACACACACACACACACACACACACACACACACACACACACACACACACACACACACACACACACACACACACACACACACACACACAGGAGACCTCATCTGGGCTCGGCAGTCCCCTGGTGTATCTCATCCGCCTGCTGGTAGTGGATGAGAGCCATCAGTCCTTTAGTACCTTGCTCTAGGAATAGCTCCAGCCTCATGATCCCTCCTGCAGCTGATTTCTCTCTGGGGTCTGGCCCTGCCGAGTAAACAATGGGGATTTGATTGTGAACAGAAGAGGCAGACAGTTACACTAAAACTCTCTCCACGGTTGAGGAAAGCTGATACTTTGACTTGGACGTTTAGGTATATGACATCCACACAGCAGGAGAGTATCAGATGCCCTGAGATAGAAAATGCAAATGGAGGAACCGCGTCGGCCGATCACCTGAAGTCCTCGTGGAGTTGAACTGATGAGTGGTGTGGTTTGCTCCACAGGGAGGCCAGACTATGTGGTGAGCTACTCTCAGTCTGAACCCGAGGGATTCGCCCCCTCCACTCATACGCGATAAAAAACAAGTTGAAGTGGAGTTGAAATCGATGCCTTGTTAGGCGGAGCAGAAGCGGACAGAGATGTATTTGGAGCGAGAGGCCTCCTGCACAACAGCAAACACAAAGCAGCTGTAATCCCCACCGGGGAAATGTGAAGACGAATATTGAGATTGGCAGACAAGACAGGCTGCAGCCAGGTTAAATCGATGAATTTAGGTTTCTGTGGTTGGATGTGAAATGTGGTTAAATCACATTGTTTTGTGGACTTGGCCCACTCTGACCATAAGGACTATTTATAGAAACTAAATGTTGGGGATTGTAATTGATTCCATCTAGAATTTTGATAGAAGGGATTTGGTTGTATCTGCATATTGACAGATGCTTTGAGAACAGATGCTCCTGGATGAAGTACATTTTTTCCATTGCATGTAAGCTGAGAGGGAAGTGGGTGAGAGAGATAGAGAGAGAAAAAGAAAGAGAGAGAAAGAGAGAGTGTGAGTGGTAGATTTAGATGAAAAAATCTATATAGAGAGATGAACTGGGTGAAATGATTAATGGAAAGCACTAAAGAGAATTCAGACATATTCATCTCCCAAGGTTTCCCTCAAGCGCCAGCCAATGACTTTTGATTTTGTTTGATTTTATGTTCCAGCCTTTGGCTCGTTGTAGGCCAGGCCAGTGATGCATAAGGCAGAACCATAACCAACTAGTCATGGCTATGCACAGGCAGTGCTCCCCCATTTTCAGACTACAGATGGAACAGATAGACTTTTGGACTCTTTTTCCTCTCAGCAAAACAAAACAACAACTAAATTCACTGGTTTTGAGTCCGTTCTCCATAACTGCCCGAAAGTAATGCCAATGCCAATCCATTGCCATTAGTGGAAAGATGTTAAATAAATACAGATCTGCAGTGTTTTCTGTGTGCATCAGCGGTTCTGCCATAAATTGAAACCCAATATAAATAATAGTGATGGAGGTCCCCAAAAGCAGGGGAACACACTAGACTTGCCCTCCCCTCCCCTCCTCACCTTGTGTGATAAACGTGAGGCTGGAGTGTTGGTGTGTGTGTGTGGGGGGAGCGGGGGTTGTTGTTCATTTTCATGTTAAGGAAGGATCAGAGCCTTGTGGGGGTGTGTGTGATGGGGGAGGAGGACACACATGTGTGTGTGTGTGAGTGTGTGTCGGGGTGGGGAGGGGTTGTTCTCTTTACATCCATATTAATGCAGTCAGGATGGTAGGGGGATTAACGTAGCTTAGGTCTGGGGAGGGGGGGACGGCATGGTGCGATCAGATGGCCAGACTGACAAATGCATCGTTAGGACCCTGGGTCCTCCTCTTGTGAGCCCCGCAGAACGGCTGTGTGCTGGGCTCCGGTCACCTCATCTCATCTCACGCTGTTGTTGCTGGACACTGGCCAATTTTCCTTCTGGGTAGAGCTTAAACAAACAAGCGCATGGACCCCGTTGTGCAGGGAAGAAAAAAAAAAAAACTCCATTCACATAATTTTCCTTTTGGTATTTTTTTCTCTCCTCTCCCATGAACAGAAACGATGGGATTCAGTGTTTTTTGTATTATTTTTGTGGTATTAGTTATTTATGTCCCCTTCTGACACACGTAGCTGCCCTCTATAATCCCGCACCTAGACTTCATCTATCTGCGCCCACTGAAAAGCCCCTTGAATTGTTCTCTTGCGCCCCAGCTGTTACCTTTGGGGGCTGAATAAATGGGATGTGCACAGAAGGTTTGAATCTACTTATTGCGGCGAGTGAGCCGAGCCGAGCCGTGCTGAACAGCATGTGTTCCCTAAAGCCTCTTTTGTTGGCGTGGATCATTTATTAAATGTCATTTAAGTGCTGGCTCTCGTGCCTCTTCAGATGACACACAAAGCCAGGTTGTTGTTGGGAGTGGAGATAAATTGGCTAATTAAATGAGATTTTTCGGGCGGTATAATTACAGGATGCGGTGTTTGATCTTCTGTTGATGTTAGAGAGACCCATTTTACTTTGTCTCATATCCAGTGCCAGTGGCCTTAGTGTTGAACACACTGAGATCAATGTCTTCAGGAGCCATAGAATAGTACTCTTTTGCAGTGTTATCCACACAATTGAAAGTGTTATGGCAAGCCCTCTTTTATTCCTAGCACAGACATCATTTTTGTTTTCAGGGAAATTAGCCTGACCATTTATTGGATGTATTTAATGGTAATAGCTTATTGTGGTTCTGTGAGTGGCTCACTTGAGCCTTGTGGACAGCACTCGGTCCCCCGTCAGGCTGTGCAGTCTTTGGCTTGTGCACCGGGTGACCTCCCCTCTTGATGGGAATCTCACCTGCTCTTTGTCTGCGTCCCAAAATCGCCACGTTCATTTCCCCTTCCTCCCCACCCACGCTTCCCTCCACCTCCGTGGTGTCATGTGATCAATCGGCCACGGGGTTCACTGGAGCGCCCATGGGACGTCACGCACAGTTCTCTTATCCAGACAAGCACAATAGTGGGGAAATGGTGCGAGATGACTTGATCAAATGACTTGTCCTCTGAAAGGAGGTATCCTTCAATGGCAAATAATCAAATAATGAGAAAGGACATGGACTAGTTTCACATACCTCATAGAACAAAAAAAGGGCTTGTCTGGTCATGCTGCGATGTGCATTTTACGTGGTATTGTGTTTCCATAAAACGAACGGTAAGCTTTGAGCAAAGCCTAATCAGAGAGCAACATTGCTGGGTGGATGAGCACACCTGCAAGTTATGAACTTGGCCTCGTGCATGACTGCCACTATATTGGTCTCTGATGAAAATCAACTCAATACCGGCTCTCAGATCAAGCCAAGAAGGGGAGTGTGGGTGGCGGCTCATATCGACCGCCGATATTGTGCCCTCACTGCGTCTGCTGTTGTGGAACATTCTTCTCGTGAGCCTTTAATCTAGGCCTTGGGAAAGTTTTTGTTTGGGCCGCGGCGGGTTTATGTTGGTTCCACCTTAAATGAAGCAGCCTTGCTGAGTCCTTGTTCCTAAAATATCTGGTTGTAAGCTCAGCCCCCCCCCCCCCCCCCCCCCCCTGTCAGTGTGCAGTATAAAGGGCTGGGTCCCCTGCCATCCGAATCAATGTGGTTAAGGGGAAGCCTGGTGAAGCCACTGAGTTCACCCAGCAGTACCTGTAGGAGAGGGATATTACCACCACGAATCCTTCTTATACAGAGGTAGTGGCCTTTTTGGACATTTCCTTTACCGTCTGTCAAAAGTTTACCTACAGAATCGTTTTTTACTGTCTGGATGATACTTGTATTGTACGTAAAACCAGGTATTATTTATATAAGATAGATCTCATTTGTATAAGGTATTGAATACTTCATTTGTCAAGCATTTAATCTGTTTGTAACAGTTGTTAAGTGAACGAACAGGACTGTTTTCATGTCATGTTTCCCTTCTATGGACTGATTTTTTTCTTGTCTTTCATGTCACTTTATGAGCAGTTTTATTCACTACATTAAATATGCTGATCACCCATCATTTCCATAACAATAGACTGATTAAGCATTTCTCCCTCTCCTGCCTCTCAGAGTGTGATCAGGAATTGGAGAGGAATTAAACGAAGGCACCTGCGTCCGTCCAGAAGAGCCAGACACCAGAAGGAAACCATGAGCAGCAACTACAGCATATCCCTGCTGGGTCCCTCACCCTGGGGCTTCAGACTGCAGGGGGGCAAAGACTTCAACATGCCCCTCACCATCTCCAGGGTGAGTCTCTACTGCCCCAGTTCAGCCGGGCTCTTCCTTTTGTCTGTGCAGTATCCCTTTATTGCTCTCTCTTTCTCTCTTACTCTCTCTCCCTTTATCTCCACTCCCCCCGCCCCCCCCGTCCCCATTATTCCCTCGCCTGTCTTATATAGTGGGGTATCCCTAAGAGTATTAGGTTAGAGGACCAATAGCGTTGTGATTATCAGTGTTACCCTTCTGCCCCCTCTCACTGATCCCCCTGCCCCTCTAACCCCGACTCCACACACTCACGTCGTAACACAGACACCAGGAACCCAGGAATAACAGACATCCCCACAACGCCATCTGGCAGCTGAGTGATGAAAAAAGGCACAGTGATTGATTTTCCTTCCCCCCGCCACTGCCCCCTCCCACCCCTCACACCCCTCCCACCCCTCACACCCCTCCCACCCCTCCCACCCCCAAGCTCCCACCCCACTCCACTCGTTCACTCACTCTGTCTCTCTGCAGCAGCACTGAAACATATGCCGGCTCTTCGGAAAGAGAGAGAGAGACAGAGGGAAAGAGGGAGAGAATAAAAGAGAGCGATGAAGAGGGATAGAGAGGGAAAGAGGGAGAGACAGAGAGTGGGGATATCTGTCTTTTTGGCTTTTATTTAGCCTCCCCATTTTCCATTGTATGTGAGTCAGAGAAACACACACCTTCAAAGCTTAGCTTTATTCACAGAATAATCTAGGATCCAGGATCCAGAAGTGTGGTCAATGTATGTACATTTAAAAAAAGACATACAGTAAAATACCACCATGGCACAATTATAATTATGAAAGACACATAACTTTCAAGGGGTCCAACATCAGTATTATTCTTGTGTCTGTGCAATCAGGGCTTGTGTGCGGGTGGGTCAGTTTTCTCGCTCTGGTTTGCTCTGGGTCTCGTCATAACTCTGGCTGATGGCCGTGCGGAGAGGGTGCCACAGACTGATGAATGGTCATTGTGCCCCTTTCGCGGTTGCCATGTCTGTGTTTATATTTTGCATGCGATATTCTTTCGCTAACCTTTAGCAATCTACTTGAGTGGGGACTGGAATTTCCTCCTGTCTGTAACCCAGTCACTTTCGTCTTCCTCTCTCCTCCCTCCCTCCCTCCCTCCCTCTCTTACTCTCGCTCACTCACTCTTTCTCTCTCTCCCACTCCTTTCGGTCTCTCTGGCACTTACTCTCACTTGGTTTCTCTCTTTATGTCCCCTCTCTCTCTCTCTCCCCTTTTCTCTGGCTACTCTGATGGATTTTGGGTACCCGAGAGAGCTGGACTCGATTCAATGGGAAACGAGAATGGCCTTTTTCTTTCTGTCTGGGAGTGGGATGGTCAAACAGCCCACATTATCCCCATCGACACACAGTAAAGAGAGCTCAGAGAGCACAGAGCTAGGAATATTCTAGAGCTGCTGGGGTCCGTCTGCTCTTCTCCCACTCTTTTTATAGCCAATAGGCGGCTTGGGGGCAATAACATGTGCAATCCACTGCTGGCAGTGAGTACGAGGAGTCCATTTCTGCCTCGTACTCAAATGCCAGGTGGACTTTCTCTCCATAGAAGCAGAGATGAAAGTTTGATTGCTTTTTTGGACACAGCTCTGTAGTATGAGTACGGAGAACAATTATAGTCCTTGAAAATAAGTGTCACTCTGCTGTGTCTTTGGCAAGGCGGGTTAGTAATGCTAGTGTCAGCAGAGGGAAAATACACATCCAGGAAAAGAGGTGAGATGTATAGAAATGTGTCGAGATTTGGAGGAACAAAAGATAGCAGCAAAGAGAAGAGAGCGGAGAGTGAACGTTTGCGCGGGTCTGTGATGTCATCCTATAATGTGGCCAGGACTCCTGTTTTCAGACTCGAGCAAAGACATTACTCATGCTTCATAAAAGCTATTGTTTCAGTGTGAAGCGCACTAAAACCAGCCACCCCGGTTTTATACACACGACAGAGGTTAGTGAGGTTAGCGAGGTTAGCCTTAGATCTGTTAGGGGAAAATAGCCATGCATTCCACTGAGGAAGTGGGTGAGGAGAAGAGGATGGGTCTGAGAGGATGAAGAAGACTTAGAGATGATGATAATGATGACGAATCTGAACATAATGTTCCCGATAAAGAACAAAATAAATCTGTTAGAAGTGCTGTGTGTCAGCTGAACTGTGATTTCAGTTTGACAGCCACGCATTCACCAGCCATACTCCATGAAACAGTCCAGAACTGTTTCCCCAAAATCTGTCATGTTCTACGACCTTGTTTATATGTTAGAGAGACACTTTGAACACACACTCTCTCTCTTGGTTTACGATGTAACCCAGCGATGCAGCCCTGATGTGATTTGCAACTTGTCTTGGAAGACGTCTGACAATAAACAATCCATCACTTCATATGAGAACTGACACACGCAAAGCTCTTACGAGGGTGAATGAATCCACACGATGTTGAGATTCATCCCATGTGAAAAAAAAGCCTCACTGGGTCTTTGATGAGAGCTGGCTGGAGAGCGTGTTTGGACATAACCGTGTGAGATTTAAAAGCCCACTGTCACTCCGAATGTGGGCACGGGCACCATTTGCACTTGCGGCGTGGGCGGAAAGCCCTTGGCACACACGCGGTGGTGCTGGTGTTAGAGAGAGAGCTGCTGAGAAAGAAGCTTAGGTTGGTGGTGTTGTATGTCGAGGATCAGTAAAAAGTCACAGGGACAGAACAAGGCTTCAGTGTGGAGGCCACTGGTCTGTGGTCAGTGGAGCTATGCCCGGCAGGCTCACATTTGCACAAGGACACGGCCAGCCCTGCACTTTCTCACACCACACAGTCAGTCTGTCCGTCTGTCCATCTGTCCGAGCACTAAAATAAACATAATTGTTTCAAATGTTTTGAGTCTCGACAGCTCACTGGAATAAAAAAAAGATGTGAATTGTTAATTGATGCAGTGCAGTGTTTTAGAGACCTGTGGGAGAGAAAATATAAACTTTTTGACACTTTTAACCTGAGATCAGGTCAATGGAAGAGAGCAAAGCATCCAGGAATCTTTGGACTTGGACTTAGAAATATGAAGGTTCACTCTACACACCTTGAAGCACTGTACTGACATTCAATCACTTTCTGTATTTGAAAAAAATTCATCATCTATTTATAAAATTAATGATGAACATACAATGATGGTAAAACAAGAGCACACAAGAGCAATATTTTTCAGAGAGCACATTCCAGAAAGTCCCAGTCCCAGTTTATCTTTCAATGCATTGCACTCATAGCAGTTGCTGAGAGTGTAATGTTAAAACGCTCTGGCTGATTCTGGCACTCTGCAACCCTTTTAAAACTCTGAAGGCATAATAAACGTTCCCTTTGGTTGGAAGCCTACCGTTTATAGATATACGCACACACACACTACCAAACCCACAGTTTATTTAATTAGATTGTGTATGCTGCACGTATGCTTGACGTATGGCTATATGTTGCAGGGTTATTATACTTAATGAAAACTTAGACTAAAACTAACACTAGCAGTGAAAAATAATTTTTGTTTACTAAAATAAAAAAATTTAACCCCTAAAATAAACAGTACAATGAACAATGCCACACAAACTAAAATTAAATAGAATTTCTGGTAGAATCAGCTTCGTTTTCATTTCCCCCCTTGATTTGAACTGTAGTTGCTACACCACTTTGTACTGTTCTGTTTGACTTCTTGAGAGGCAATGGCCTAAGAAAAAGGAACTAAACTAAAACTAGTCAATTCCTCAGAATGCAAATAAAAATAAGATGACTTATGCACTTGTAAAACAAACTAAAACTAAACCTAACTGAAAGACTAAATGAAAAAAAATTAAACTAATGAAAAATTCTAAACTATAATAACTCTGATATGTTGAAATGGCAGCCAGTGTTAAATTGCAGGTTTTAATCTAAATAAACACATTGTCGTGAAGAAAAATGATGGAGATTAAGCTAAATCAGGGAGTTGGACTACTGTGTCCTATGGGCCGTAGAGATCCAGTTAGCACACAGTGAGAGTGTGCTGAGAGAGCTGTGCTTCCTCAGGGTTCTGGGCATAGATCAGCTAACGTTGGATAAACACCAGCTATCAGGCCCTTCTTAAAAATCCCCCAGGAGCTTTTTAGGAAATATAATAAGGTGTTACTCTATTGAACTGAGTGAAATGTGATACAGTGTCAAATATTATATGGATGATACTTATCCCTGTATGACTGTGCAGGAAATGTGTAGCACCGCTGCCAGTTCAAAGGAACTGCACAAAAGGTGAGCTTTTTCAAATGTTTGCCAATCCTCTGAGGTTAAGGAGCGATTGGTTTAGTGTTTCCCCAAGGATGGCTTGATTGCTGGTATTGTTCTACTATAGCTTGGGGTAGAAGGCTACACTAGTCCTGACCTGCCCTGGACTCCTGTAGGGGAAGGCCATGGTTAATCTGAACCGCAGATTTATCCTCAAAGTATTCCACAGGAATGCACCCATTTATTTATGCCTCCATTTGTGTCGCCCCTCAAAAGGCATTAAATCATCATTGCCGTTTATCACGGTACTTACTTGTCATTGAACCAGGAAATGTGCTGACACCCATAGGCAGACACACACACACACACACACACACACACACACACACACACACACACACACACACACACACACACACACACACACACACACACACACACACACACACACACACACACAAATGGCCACTTCTAATGAAATATTGAACATTTAGGGGAAACCCGATAGCAGCAGCTTCCATTGCTCTCAATCTCCAACCCTCCTGCCTGAGTGCTAGGAGATACAGTACGTAGCCCAGATAGACCTCTGTTGCTTTTGGCTCCAACCATATTCCAGGTCTCCTCATTTTTCTTGGTGAAGCATTTCTTTAATATAATACAGGTGCAGAACCTGCCTCATACGCTGAGGGCTGTTGTTGATGTAAACCCCTTCCTAGGAGTGGCATTAAAATGCTAGAATGCAATATGTGCAATATGGGCCTGGTCTATTTCCATTTCTGCTCCTTGTCTTATAATTTACATGTGTTTTGTGATCCATCCATCCAAGTGATTTCCTTGTCAGAAGCTTTACATAAGGAAGTGTGATTGGGAGGAATCTAAGGCAGGCTATGAGGACAGGATGCTTATGAACAAGCTTAGGAACTGTGTGTTCTTTACAGTGCTGTTAAACGGGTTTGGCTTGTGTGTGTGTGTGTGTGTGCGTGTGTGTGTGTGTGTGTGTGTGAGAGAGGCGGATTTAACACATGCACCTTTTTTATAGGTTTACTGTCTCGCTGCGGGACTCCTCCTAACTGGGAGTTTTTCAGCAGGTGTTTTTAATGCCCGCAATGGAACGGCAACGGAGTGATTTATGGCCGCCCCCATTCGCTTCTTTCATCTCGCTCATTTATCCACTGGTGTCTGTTCAGCAAACGCAAGAAGGCACCCCCAAACCTTTGCTCAATCACTCACTCGCTCACTCACTCACTCACTCATATGGGAGAAATGGGTTTATAGTAATAAAGCCAGCCAGTTGAGAGAGGAGTGGTGTTTTTGTTTTGTTTGGGTTTACCAGACCACAGTTTTGCTGCTCGGGTAACGTTGTGCTCTGCCAAACTCTCTTTCTCTCTCTCTCTCTCTCTCTCTCACACACACACACACAATTAAGATGCCTTTTATTCTGTCGTTTTATGAGGTGCTATTGATGAATGCTAACCGCTATTATGAGAACGGAAAGTCTGAATGGGCCGGTTAATAATAGTGAGATTGCATAGCGGGGCCTGCGGTTCACTTTAACCGTCTGAGACGGAACAGCAGAGGCTGATGATATTTACGAGGAGTCAGGAAGAGTCTGTCGGTGAGAGAAAATGAGACAGAAACATTTCTCACATGCCATTGTGTTTCACTTCCAGAATTAAGTTTGCATCACACAAATGCTGTTGTCATAAAAATTACTCCTCTAGTAGCAGTTTAATCTTTTGCAAACTACTTCAACAGGTCGTTGCATAAGGTTGTTGTTTCTCCTCCACATTCTACATCTTTTATCACAGAATTAATGAACCTGTTGTGAAGGAGCACAATAGCCCTCTGGTGTTCGTCTTTTCTGTCTTCCTCTGTCTGGCATCATTCAGTTCTCCTCTTTCTCTGCTCCTCTCACTCATTCAAGTTCTCTTCATGACCAGTGCATGTATCTGGATGTTTACTTTTTTTCACTACTACAGGAACAAAAATACATAAGGGTTCCTAAGAAAAATACACGGCCCACCTGTGGTGCAGGAACCTTGACTTGTGCGAAACTCCAGCTGCGCTGTTATCACCATACAGCATATAGGATAAGAAAGAATATGTGCTCCAGAAAATGGATGGCATTTTAATGGACTTCCATAAAGCAAAAAGATAATCACATCAGGTCCTGCCAAAATGCATGAAGGACTTTTAACATTGTGTTCAGCTGGAGAGATTGAGACCACATGGCTGTTATCTCTGTGAAGCAAATCATTTCATGCATATCTGAACGGGTCAGTGAAGCAATCTGACATCAAGTTCAGATGAATCAGACATGTTTGAGTTTGAGTTCCCGGAGGCCTCGGGACAAACACCCGAGAAGTGGTAGAGGAAGCTCTCCGAGAAGAGTCTGGCGTTTGCACTGGGACAGGATGTGAGGTCGCTCTTGTAGAGACGTAACAGCAGAGACGTCTCAGTAGAGGGGTACCACTAGTGGAGGCCTTCAATGCAATTTGTTGAAGTGACAGCAGATCGAGTCTCACATCAGTTCGCTCCAAACAGTTTATTTTTCCAATGAAGACACCAAAGAGCAGAATGGCATAGATGTGAAACAGGAGAAGAAAAATGGAGGGAAGATTCTGACTTAATGATGTTGCTGTGGTGAGTGTGTGGTTGCTCAGAGAGCATCACTCTGGTAGTCTATGACGGTTCATTTAGATTCCACATCTGGAGTCAAATGGTTTGTTGGTTTACAATAACTACTTACTGAAGAGCGGTACTCTCCATGGGCTTTGGGCGATCAGATGGGAGGATTATGCATGTCATCTCCTCATAGAAAGATTACTGTTTAAATCTGAGTCTCTGTGATGATTCAAGAACCAAAGGAAGAAGGCATATTGCTTCAATTAGGCTTCATGGCAGTGCCTATGAAAAATGGTTCTTTGGCTTGTTATAATAACAGAACCTTTGCGATCAGAAGAATAGAATCATTTTTAGATGCACTGCTTTGAACTCAAATAATTTGAAAGGTTCTGAGTTATGACTGTACATGATCAGGTTTTCAGTCCTTGGTTGTGATGTTATGTAGTGTTCTCAAAGTGGCACTGTTACAAAACCATTAATACTGGCACAAACAAAATGCTGTCTCTTTAGCACAAATAGTCCCATTTAGCACCTGTTTTCAAGATAGTAGCTCTGCAGTCTGCACACACAAATTGAATTGAGTATTGTGAAATGCTTACGTGTTGGAGTCTTTCTCAGCTGAGATCCTACAACAACAGCCTTCAACTACCAAACAACAAACAAGAGCAAGGGGTCATATTAGCCCAGGCTCCTGTGTTACATAAAGCCTGATGGGGAACACGTCCTGACGGTTTGCACTGTTTCCTTTCTCAAGCCACTGCCTTGCCTTGGATTTCCTTTGGAGCTGCATTATTGTAGTGCTTCCTGTACAGTCTAGCGTCCTTAATTGTTGTATTGTGTTGCAGTATTTTAGTGTAACGTTGTAATGACTCATTTCTCATGTATGGCCCCTGACTTCATTCAGTAACCAGGAACATTCTTGAACCGCATCACCAAGCAGGTGTATGACTCAGACACATGGGTGCTAGTGGGAGCAGTGATCCTACTTTATACCAACTGGCTTTGTTGTAGTGAATCTAGTAGCAATCATTAATAAGCCTACTTCACGTGTGAATACATATTACTATATGGTACTAACCGTCTAGTTTCCTCTTGCGCACAAACAAAGCTAGTTACCATCTGTCTCCTCCTGATAGCTTGATTGTTCTCTCCTTTGTACGTCGCTTTGGATAAAAGCGTCTGCTAAATGACTCAATTTAAATGTGAATGTAAATGTCCTCTCCGGCAATGTAGCCTTACCCCATGCTTTCCAACCGTCACCTGGCCCAAACCCTGCTCTTCCATTCTGTACCTGCCCAATGATATCCCTATGCTGTAATGTGCCTTGTGCATGTTGAACTGCTTCTCCTGGATTCCACTTCTCCCCCGATACTTTCACCATTGGAGCAGTGGTCTTGACTACTGGATCCTTAGATTGTGACAAAGTTGTCTCCAGGCTGGTCTTAGCACATTTGAACTCCTCCACCAATTTAAAAAATCCTTTTCCATTCAAAGCTGCACTACTTAGACAACGTGGCATCCCAAGCCATTTCCTAACTGCTTTATTCATGACTCTCTCAAATTTCTCCATCTTAGAAATAGCAACTACATACAGAGTCAAAGGCCACCTTATGCGTGGCAAAAGCCCAAACTGTAAGTGCCACAATTTCAGTTTACCTGGCAAGAAGGTCTTATCGATAGTACTCGAAAGTTTCACTTTCATCCTTGCCCATTCCATGTCATTCACCTTTGCTATCAGCCAACTTGTACATTGAGCAGTCGTCATGTCATCCATATAAGCTCAGATGGGAGGTAATTGGGTGCCGTACTTCAGCCTCCAACATCCCATTTAGATGCCCTTATAATTACCATTGCCATGGTGAAAGCCAGCGGTGAAATGGTACATCCAGCAATAGTACCAATTTCCAACTGCTGCCAGGATGTGGTGTAGTTAGTTTTGTTAAAGCACAACTGAACATCCTCAAAATATACTCTGACTCACACAGAAACCGTATGTCCAAGTACATCTATGATCAGGATTTACCAATATAAAATACACTATTAAATGGGATCAAGTCATCTTGGGGGAGGTTCAGAAGAGCATTAGTTTCATTTGGTGCTGAGTGATTTATATTACGATGTATGCCAGGGAAGACTTTTCCTCATAGTGCTGCCCTGAAGTTTCCATTTTGATCTACCTCAAAACTAACAAGTTGCCTTAGGCATGATGCATGATCCATGATGTTAGCACCACCAAGGCCAACGTCCTTGGGAGCGCATCCTCACATCAGCATTCAACATTTATTGGTGACTAATGTATGACTTTATCTAACAAACAAACAATTTAAAAACTCTTTGGGTTGACTGGGTCAAGCATCTGAGCTTCCCCACTGGTCCTCTCTCTGGCAAAGGTGGTTATTGTGTGGCATTTAACCACTGATAAACGCTGAGTGATGTAGCGTGTGATCCCTCAATGTTGTCTATAAAAGGCAAAAGCCACAGAGCTCTGGTACGATCCGGCTTGGGCAGCTATTCATTAACATTTACTGCTCTTCATAAACAGAGTGAAAACACTGCTCCGAGCTGCTTGTGTAGCCTTTAAGCACAGCTATGGAGATGGGAGCCTTAATGGATGAAGTTTAGTACTCAGAGGCACTTCGGTGTAACTTCATTTTCATCTGTTGGATGAGTATAATCAGTGAGCGGTGGACTACTTGTGTAACTCCCCCAAGATACAAAGAGAGTTTGTTGTGTGTCAGTCAGACTCATTTTGCTGCCCAGGTGGTGAGTGAGTGAGTGAGTGAATGTATGTAAGAAAAAAAATAAGACTCGGAAAGTTTGTTTAAATAGGTCTAGAATAACAGTTTTTTTTCTCTCTTTTCACCACAAAGGGCTATACTGTTTAAATCAGTCGTGGAAGCACTGGCCAGCACACTGCTCCTAATTATGCTGGAGTTTGACGTCACTCTGTAATGATTTTTTGTAAGTTAGTCTAGCAGAGGATGTTCACCATTTGCTTTACTCTGGTCTTAATTTGTTTTTTTCTCCAGAATATAATTGAGAAGATTCATGAAATATTTAATCATTCTTGTTTTTTTATAGCCTTTTCTGAGGGGGGAAACTATGTAACAAAAATGTCAACTACACATTCCAGTCAAACTCTCTTAAGATGCTATTGGACCAGACTGCCTTAGTTTGACTGGATGAAGGCTGTGAGTATTGCCAGCCCTGGGAAGTGAGTCTTTTCCATAGAGGATGAGGCAGCCATCGTGTGAGGTAGTGGAATCAGTGGGAAGCCTGAAGTGATAGGAAATGGCCCTAACCTTCTTTCTCCTCCCAGTTCTTACAACATTCAGACAGGGAGTGGGGCCTTTGATTCGCCTCTCCTTTCCTGCCTTTCAAATCAACTTTTTCTTTGCACTTCCTGAGCACAGTGGAACGTGTGGAGGAGTTCCTTATATCTGTTCTCTCACAGGCCTTCTCTCTATCTGTCTCCCTCCCTCACTCTCTCTCTCTCTGTCTTTGTCATACTTGGGTTCTTTCATTAGGTCTGGCAAAGGGTTGGGACAAATCTGATAAAGAAAGTGACCAGGACAGGAGAGGTCTATACAAGGCTTTGTGTGGTTCAGTTTAGTTTAATGACACTGGAGGGGTTCAAATGTTTTTGACTATATGACCCGTTGTAAAAATATGTGCAAACAAACAAGAAGTGCAATGGTTTGTATTTATCAGTATATAGCTTACAAAATGAACCAAAATTCCACAGAAAAATTGTCCCACATGAACATAATGCATCTCTCATGGATCCGTTTTAAGTCGCACTGGTTTAAAATGTTGCTTTGCTATTTTTTGTGTTATTTATTTATTTTGTTCTTCTGCAAACATCAGTGATTGCCTTAATTACTTACACATGGGCATTTTTTAGGTTTTTCTTTTCCTTTCTTTCTTTTTTTAATTTTGAGTGGAAAACCACAGCTATGGCACGAATCAAAGGACCACAAAACAACACAGTAATATTATAGTCAAGCTATTGTGCTAGAGGGTGTGAACTTTAAACTCTCCATGTTTTATAGGGCCATTTTGGTTTTCGGGATCTCCCAAATGTTGTCTCGAATTGGTAATTGCTGTTTGAAATGACTGTGGCTTGTGTCTAAATAGTACAAGTAAACGCCACTTTGATGCTTGCTTGTGACACTTGTGACACAAGACCATAGAGAAACATTCAAAAAAACTAAACAGACGTGTTGCTGCCTTTTTTTTCTTCCTGCGACATATGTTTGCCACACTGAGGGGAGAGGGTTGGTGGTGCACATGTGAGGAAACAAAATACTTCATTATCTCCAGGATGTTTGGTTAGCACCTCATTTGCAGGCTCACAGTTCTTGCATCCACTGAAAAACTCCAAGGAAAGGGGAGAAAAAAATGCCTGGAAATTAAGTTTCCAACTGAGGGAATTCTGTGATAATGAGCCCCCTTTTTTGGCGGATTACGCCAACCAAAGGCCTGTCAGTCAGAGAGACCTTTTGTGCATGAAGGTCATAGTCTCTCTTGTGTTGTTATAATGGGAAGTCCTTGAGGAAATGGGTAAGATCTATACTGTAGAGATGAGGGTATTTATACTGTCATTTGCTGACAGTTTCCCTACAGGAAGCTTTTCCCTGTTTAATGACTTGTATTAGCAGAGGCCTTGGCTTTTTATAGGGTCCTATGGCATTGAGGGATTTGTTTGCTGATTTGCCTCTTTGTTTAGCTTCATGTCAGATAGCTTTTAAAATGCCACATGTGGCAACAATATGAAATGCCCAATTGCACTTTCGTACAGTTATGAAAATACAGCAGTCTGTCCCTTGGGGGAAAGCTGTTTGTGTGTGTTTGTATGTGTTTTATAGGACGGCTGATGTGGCTTGTGTGGTGGGTTGGTGCTTAGTTTGACATGTTTTGTGTTGTCTGTGCATTTCAGCTAACAGATGGAGGGAAGGCGGCGAAGGCACACATCTCCGTGGGCGATGTGGTGCTGTCCATCGACGGCATCACCACTGATGGGATGAACCACCTGGAGGCCCAGAACAAGATCAAAGCGTGCGCTGGGAACCTCTACCTCACACTGCAGAAGTAAGATCACATGTGCCACGTTAAGTAAACTACTGAATCAACTCCCTGCCAGGCAGTCCTATTGTGTGTTATCCTTGTTCCTTTTGGAGCCTCTGTAAGTGCCTACCTGTAGCCAAGGCCAGCAAACCAGCGGGCCTCTTAAAGTGTCCTTTCTCCATATATAAACATCCCGGTTTATCACTGTGAAGTGCTGCCCTTTTAAGCCCATGATGCAGCGTTAGCATCTCTCATAAAAAAAGAGAGGCTCTACTCATGTTCCCCGACTCTGTTGATGACATCGGCGCCACCGTCTGAGCCTGGGTTCCGCCGCTGCAGCGCTGCTGAGGAACAACACATGGAGCTCTCTGGGGTCGACCTATCAAGTCCCATAAACAGTGTGCTCCACTCTGCACTGACAAACCCCATACTGCACATGTCAGGGGGCAGATGTGGGCTATTATTTAAAAGTTCTTTACTCTGTGTGGCATATTCAGGGGGGGGGGGGGGGGGTGGAGTTTGGGAGCGAGTGTCTCCCAGTGGTGTCTTCCTTACTGAGTTTCATCATGATGGCGTGGTGAAAAATTGCTAAGAAAACGCTGCTAGCTTCACATCATATTGTGTGTGTTTATGGTTGTCTCTTCCTATCTTTTTCTTTTTCTTTACTTTTCTTTTTCCTGTAGTTACATATTAACTGACTTGGAGGGGGGGGGGCTAAAGGTGGAGATGTATCCTCGCCGTTGTTCTAGCCTAGTGTAAACAAATGAGCTCACGCTGAGATCACCGCAGATAATGCAATCTCGCCTCCAACGCGGAGGAGTGTATTCTGGCAACACAGTATGTAAAAATGCCTCACACATGTCTCCTATCACTTAAGCGAAGACAAATGAACATTCCCTCATAAAGCCTGTGGCGGACACCGCGGCTGGGCTCAATAACGCATCATTAGCGTAACGTATAAACTGAACCTGAAATCTCCATGGTGGTTCATTATCTCGGGGGCATTGTGGTGCTGATATGAAACAGTGATGTTAACGTGTTGCTGAGCTGTGCTGGCCTACAGCAGTGCTGCCGGTCCCCTGTGGGATCACGTTACGTCATTATACAGCCCTCTGTGAACATCACAGCTAACAGTTACTGTTTGTTTGCTTTGGGAAATTGTTGAATTTGAACTTGATTTTTAAGGTATTGTATAAAATCTGATACTGTCGTGTTTTTATGTAAAGACTACATTTTATTTCACCTGTACAGCTGTCATTTTAATTACCAGCATTGTTCTGTAACCAGTAACAAAAGTAAGCATTTTGCAGTTGAAATCTGTCCTTTATCATTTCAATTATGAGCTCCTTTTCTCCCTTTCACCTAAGGATATGATCTGACCTAAAGTTATAACCTTTACTGTGACTTATCTGTAAAGACCCCCCTTATCTGTCTTATCTTATCTGTGGTATTAGTCACTGATTTGGCAGGTTGGACTGTACAAAGGCTCACGTATTCGTGCAGCCAAGGGTTTTAACAAGAGTAATTGTCCATGCAGAGCTAGGGTGTGGTCTGTAACCTAATCAACAGAATAAGAGAGGAAGAGGGATAGAGAGGGGGAGTAATAGGGAGAGGAAGAGAGGAAGAGGGATAGAGAGAGAGAGAAATAGGGAGAGGAAGCGGGATAGAGAGTTAGAGAAATAGGGATAGAAAGAGAGGTGTGTGTGTGTGTGTGTGTGTGTGTGTGTGAGTGTGTGTGTGTGTGTGTGTGGGGGGGGGGGTTATGGGGCTCTGTGGAACTTTTATTTCTAACTTTTGTTGAAGTGTCTGCAAAAGTCATCAAATCTGCCCTATCTAGGTTTACTCACTGGGCTTGTTGGACACCACACACACACACACACACACACACACACACACACACACACACACACACACACACACACACACACACACACACACACACACACACACACACAAACACACAGATAATTATTGTGGTCTACCCCTTTGCTGCGGTGGTGTAAATGCTGTAGTGTTAGTTTGCATGTACGCGGGTCAGGGAAGTGGGATACTGTGCAAATACAGGGGTGGGAGAGGTCACGTCACAAAGCCCCATGCTTTCATTTGTGAGGCTTTCTGCCGCTGAAGCTGTCAAGTATGACAAGCTGTGGACGGCAAAGGCCAATTTACAGCAGCTCTCTCTAAAGACCTTAAGGAAGTGTGTGCTGCCTTGGATTATTTCTTTAAATGCAGAATGCTTGAACCATATGTGCTCATTAGTCATTATTATGATTCCTTCATAATGCAATCTTCATCTGTGACCTGCCCACCATCTGCAATACCTTTCAGGAACATTATTTTTTCAGGCTTTGTAAACACGCATGCGGCGAAGAAAAGAAAAGAAAGCCACAGTTGCGTAGCAAAGCATTCTTCAATTTCAGTGTTTCGCCTGAGTTGGTGGAATAAAGTGGCTTTAACCAACATGACTTCTCCAGAAACTCATGTTTGATCCCTGCACTCCACAAGAGCTGATATTTCAGGCCACACTACGCTAGCACTCATGCTCCATTGAGTGACATTTTTAAAAACTGTGGGGGAGGGGGGGATTAATTAGAGAGCCATATGGAAAGAAAATCTTGATGTGGAGCTGTGGCAATGATCTGTGCGTCTGGTACATGACTGAAGACTAAATGAAACAAAGAGGAGAGTTAGGCAGGGGAGTGGAGTAAGCTCATCCCTCACCACAGCCCTGCTGTGAGGGGTTTTCCTGCAAGGCTTTGATTAAATGATTCCCCCTCTGAAAGAAGAGGGTGAATGAAGAGGATTAAGACAACTTCCATCTGTTGCCATGATAACAGTCATTGCCCCAGGCTCCCAAACCCAGTCTTTAGCATCTTAATGATCTTTGTGTCATGTACGCATCTCTGACATGGAGAAGGAGGCTGAAGTCTCTCTCATGCTTTTGCGTGTTTGTGTTGCTCTGTAGCTATAGCAAAGACAATTGGAAAGCCTTTACAGTGCAGAAGCGAGAGCTGTGTTGACAGTGTGGCAGTGGGCTTTGTAGAACCACTCTCTCATTTGGTCTGCCGGCGGTGAAAGATTAAAGAGACTTTTTCGGTGGTCCAATGGAAAAAATATCAAGTCTCGAGAACTGCTAGTGACACAGTTTGTAATTCAGTGATGGATATATGCATATAAAAAGATATGACCAAACACTTTTCCTATATAGCATGGATCGTCGATCATGCCTAAAATAACACTTGAATAAACCTTCATGTTTTTCTAACTTTAATGGCGCTGCAGACTGACAGTGTTGAATGGACATGGAGGGGGTGCATTGATCTTTAGTGGTACTTGCAATTGCTGCAGCTGGAGGAGATAAGTCTTTAGAGTAATTCAGATGTTCCTGCTGGAGGAGATAAGTCTTGAGAGTAATGCAGATGTTCCTGGTGGTCATCACTGGAATAGACTCTCAGCATTCATAGGTAGATACTTCAGTCGAATATGACTGGAAATTTACTTTAAACACAGAGAAATAATCCATCTGCATTTGGAACCAACGATAGACAGGGTCAGTTGTTGTTCTGAGCTCAGGCCCAGTGGCTTAGCTTATTATAACATCTTGGAAATGTTTGTCAGCCAAAATTAAAATTACTGATAGTCCTCATTGTTCTCAATTTGATTGAAGTGATTAACTTCAGCTTGAATTGGATTAATTTGAAGCAAAACTGCAGACTGGGAATTGTGAAAGCCTTTTTAAGTGTTGTCGGGGGGTTATAATTCTGTGATTAACCCCATGAAACCTTGTGCCACATATTTTGCACTACAAGTCATTTATCTTTCCATGTGCACTACAATACTGATATTGTAGAGTGAAGCAAGAAGGGCTGTTAAGACAAATGGAGGAAGTTTGCCTTTTATTAGAGAGCACCAGCTGTAGCCAAGTGCCTGTTGCATTCTGCTTTGAGTGTGCTGTCGATGTGCCAAAGAGAGTTTGTAGATCTTTGCTGACTGTTTGTATACATGTGTAGGGATTACAGTTCCTTAGTGGTGGATCCAACCCTATTGGAAACACATGCTTCCCATGTTTTCATTAAAAAGCATTTTTTTTTTATTTCGTTTAGCGTCTCTGTGGCAATCTGTAAGAGCCCCCCCCCCCCAAAAAAAACCACCCAATCACCCCCTTTTGGAAAACATGGTCCAGATCCTGCTGTTATTGCTCCACTTACTGGGAGATTTGGAGTAATTCCTTGTCGTTCCCCAAATCGCATTTGCTCCAAATTGCCTTATCGGAGCCGCTTCCCTCACCATGGCTTTCCCTGGCCAGCCACAGATGGATACATCTGGAGTTTAATGAGAGAACATGTGTAATGGAAAGAATTATATCTTCTTTTCAGTTACAGTTCATTTTTATTGCCTCTCGGGCAGAAAAAAGGAGGCACTTTCTGTGTCGTTTTTACTTCTGCGATAAGTCAGATGATATTGGTTAAGCAGCTGTGAATGCAGCAGGAAGAAATAAACAAATTATTCTCATTTTCCCCCCTTGTGCTTGAAAGGAGACATAAAATAAAGTTTGTAATTCCTCTTTTCCTACCAAACACTTTGATGTAGTGACAGGGGTGAGAGGAAAAGATGCGTTACAGATGTGTGTGAGTATAGAAGGTGTGTTTGACAGGAACGGAAAGTGGGATTGTTAAGCCTTTTCACAAGTGTCATATTAAAATATATTTTTGAGTTTGAGTCTGAGATTTTTTGCACTCTTAAACTTTGTTTAATGACAATCAGTCATGAAATTTCCATGGGGTTTACAAAGTCAGCGACCTACAATGGCAGATTGGGTGTCAAACTTCCTGAAATGGAAGGACTTAGGGCAAGTTGACTGCCTGAGATAAGGATAAGATAAGGGAAAAGGAAGCTGTTCCTGAAAGCACAAACATTTCTACCTTTTAAACCTCAATATTAATTTTGTTTACTGCTGAACCTCTTTCTCTCCCAAAACATGGGGAAGACATTCACCATTGTGATGAATGCCGGAATGTTCCCGGTGCCACCGTGAGTTGCTTCCTGCCCCTTGGGTGGTGTGATGTGATGAGACAGAGGCTGCCGTGTCTGTTGTGGTGTTTTCAGCCGGGTCGGTCTCTGCACAGATGTCTGCCGTGATAAAGTGTTGATGGCCTGGGCTAATGGCACCGGTGGGGCTCCTAAACCTGTGGCAGCCCACTCAGCCCACTTGTTAAACTTCTGCTTTACCTCTGAGGTAGCCAGGACCCAGGGAGCAGTTGCTGACATGTGTTTATTTGTATGTCTGCGTTTTTGTGTGCGTGTGTGTGTACACTTGTGAGAGTCCATGAGAAAGTTAGATGCCAAGCCTTACAATATCAAAACAAGAAGACTTACTCCTCCTTCGATTAACCTATAGGTAACCTCTTAACCTATGACACTTAGTACTTCTGACACCCTAAGACGATGCCATCTATTAAAGTCGGTATAAGTTGCCAAGGTAATTCATATTTCTGAAATGTTCGCCATGTGGTGGTGGTACTCACCTTGGTAAATGGCTATCGACGCTATGTGGGGATTCTGGAATGCCTTCCACTCTGTGAAGAATTGTATTAGTCTGCTTTTGAGTGAACCACGCACTTCTTCATAAAGCCCAGATTAAACTGATTCAAGCTTGATAAGGGAAAAGGTTCTGGAAAAAGAAAGAAAAGAAAAACAGAAAATGAAGAAACGGTCTCTTGGGTCAGCTGGTTTGGAAACGTGATCACAGAAACATATGGCCCGCTGCTGCGGCCCCGTCACTATTGTCCGACAGCTATCATATGGGCAGCTGTTTAGACTAGGCATACCTCTGAATTACTGCAGTCTCAACGGGAGGAGATGAGACAAAACAGTCACAGACATGCACAGAAATGCTCTTTACAAGGAGAGGGTACATTCTGTTGGGTAGTAAAATGTAGGACGAGGTAAATGAAAGGTAACGTCGCTGGGTGGTCATTGTGTGGGAGTTCCTGATAATTTGACAATTTAGTACTCATCTAAAAGTTAGTTGAACTAATTTAGCTCTTACGTAGATTGGTGTGCGTTTGAGTTGCTGATTTTCCCTCTCGTGCTGTATTCGTCAGCTTTTTGGAAGCCTATCTTATTTCGCATCAGGAGGGCTCATTTACAAGCACATTCTCCTGATTGCCTTGTTTGCTTGTCTTGAGATTGGCGGCTGTCTTCCCCGTGCGTGAGCTGCCCTGGTTGGCCCGTGCTGGTATGGTAAATGGTGGATGGTAAATGGTCGTATTTCACATGTTCACACCACCCCCCTTCCTCGCCTCAAAATTTCAAAAGAAAAAACTTGTCTAAGCTGTAAATTACTTCCACAACTTTTTTCGGTTGAAGTATCAAGACTCATATCAGTGTAATTCACAGCTTAATCAGTGTGATTACTCTGGTCTGGCACACGTCTTCTGTGGTGTGGATTGGAGGTTTACAGCTATTTCGAGGCTAATATCTTCCAACCATGCTCGCTGGCCTCTGCAATTATTGACATTATAAATATTAACGTCGGCATAATTGACAAATCAGACAAACTAGTTGCTGTGGTATATTCTGTGTGTGTTGTTGTCTTTCACTGTGGTTGCAGAGGCTGAAAGCGTTATTGAACTATTATTTTACGAGAGCTTGACAACTACTTTTTCGCAGAAATCAGAGAAGCAGCCATTTGCTCAGCAGCCATTTGACTTCAGTGAGTAAAAGACAGGAGCTGTAGCTCCTCTGCTGTTAGCCAGGCTTGCTCCAGTTCCATTACATAAGAAGTGGACGGTGCTTTACATAACTTACATAGCTAAGGCCCATCCAATAAGTGACATGCTGGTCGCCTTTGGATGGTTTTGTGGGTTCAAGTTCAAGTTCAAGTTTAATACACATAAAAGGCATGAACACGATTAAATATTTCAATGATTTACATTTAAACAATATGACATGGGTTTTCATGATCAACCCTACCAGGAGTGCATTTCCACTGTGTCATTGAGTCCCTACCATAGTTAAATGATCGATAAATAATCATTTTGAACACTCTCTCTCCATGGTTACCATGGTGGTTGGTCAATTACATTTTTGGGAAACGCAGTCCGGTGTAGTTAACTGAAAATCCCTAAAGGACTCACATGTGGTTCTCAGGTTGTTAAAAACAGTACGTTTGTAACTCACTTTCTGTCTCACTACATCCTTATCCATGGATAATGCGTATTCCCAGTAACTTTGAAGGTGAACTTTAAGATTTGGGGTTCTTTCCCCCACACAGCCGCAGATGCTGTTACCTGAATATACCATGCGTTCCCTTGTATCACTGTCACCTTTAAATTCAAAATAGTCGTAACAGTCATAATAGATTCACATGTTTCCGCTCTGACATATCTGACTTTTTCACTTGATAAAATGCATACTTCCATTAGTCAGCAAGTGTATCCTGCCACGCTATATCACCATCTTCAGGTTGTCAGCTACGGCTACAAACGTATGCAAAATTTTGAGAGTGTGACGCCCGTGTCTGCCGTCTTGAAATATTAACGATATTTTTCTTTTCTTATTTTATTTTTATTAGTTTTTTTAGCAACAACTGTTAGTTAAGTTTTAGTTTTACATTTTTTTGGGGGTAAATTGTTTTATTTCAGTTCATGAAAATATATCAAAACCATTCGTTTTTGTCATAGTTTTAATTTACCCTGGTGTCCTGGGCCTGGAAAAACTGATTTGTCCCGTTTGGGCCCATGTTTCCTACAATAACATACCTGATTGGGGGAATTGGAGCAAAACAGTATTAAACCGTTAATCTATCCCCTGGTGACCTAATAACATTATCATTAATCTTAGTTTTAGACCTAGTCATAAATATAATTTGATATAATGATATAAATATAATTTGAACCAATGACATTAACGTGTTTGAGAAGGTCAAAGGCGAGGGGGACTTCTCACCTTTCATTCACTAGCTACTTAGTTATCCATTGATTTGCCATTATTGCTCTCAGGATTGTTCGATATCCATTGTTAAGCCATCACAGCCATCATCCGCAAATGGTTGTGATGATTTTGAACCCAAGACTGCCTTTTATTGGTGATTGTGAGAAATCACTATCAGCTTCAGGCTATGCAGCAAATGGTGTTTCCTGGCAGCTATGGTTGCCTTTTAAAATGAACCTTAAATGGTTTAAATGAGTCTCTTTTGCATGAAATTATTTTATTGACATAAAAGTCTCCTCAATTAAATACATGAGTTTAACTAATTAGTTCATATTAGCACACCCTAGCTATTGACAACTGTTAACTGGCATGAGACCTTGCATGTTTTACACATCACTCGAAGGCTCTGTAGCATCCCGTTAAATACAGTCAGGTGAGAATAGGCTACCTGACACTCGTGACTTTACTCTTATGAAAATGTGTTATCCCGTGTTGTTTTTACCTGATACATTAATGGGTTTCGTATGTTAAAGAGGCTACACAAAATAGCCTGCCTTCTCAAATGGAACTCCATCTAGGATAGGACCCTTTTGTCGCAGCTAGTGACTCATCTTCTCGGAAACAAGTGGGTGAGTGTTTTATTTTAGCTGGGCTGACGGGCTCATGGAAGAACGGTGGTCCTCTTAAGTCCCCTAGCCACTGGATACGCCAACCGACCAAGAGGCATCCTCCGACGACCGAGGGGCTATTTAAAGATTTCCTCTTAGCGCGCTGAGGGGAAGGATGGTACCAGGGCCTGGTGGGTGTCTATTGCTGTGGCAGCCAGAGTGTGCTTTAGAGATTCCTTTGCGGTGCCATTTGATCTTTTGCCATCGAGCTGCTCTCTGTCGCCCGTAGGCACCAAGCCAACCTCGTGCCAGGGGCTGGTGTGGGCGAGGTGAGCCCAGGCCACATAAGAATGCTTTTAGAGAACCCCCCCCCCCCCCCTCATTTTATCTTTGGACATGAAGAAAGAAAAAGGGAACCTGCCCCTGCTGGATCACGTGTCTGTGGAAGCACAGTGTTCATGCTACACCTGCGGTCTCTCCTCAGGGTGTTGTGGGTTTGTCTGAGATTAGAAAGATCAAGGGGTTTGGTACAGATGTGGGTAGCTGCAGCTGCAGGACCTGAGCTTCTCATTAGACTTTTACACTGAGTGTTTCTGTGTGTGTGTGTCTAGTCTGATTGCCAACCGTGAGAGATACATTAGCAATAGCCTTCCAGTCGTTTTTCATTGTCAACATCGTAAATCTCTTGATTTTGACTTAATCAGAGCGGCCCGGAGATTTGTCTGTTCATTATCACAGCAGTCATTTAAGAGAATCGAATGCAATCCTTTTGGCCAAGGTTTCCCGTAACCTTTCATGACACATTTCTTTTAGCTTAAGTGAATTCACCCATTTGGCCCAGTCAGACCCTGTAGAAGTTGTTTATTCTCTTGGTTTTGACTTCGCTGTCAGCAGAATAAACAGTGTGATGCTCCTCCACTCTCAAAAGGCCCCCGTAGCCTTTCCAAAACTGCCAGTTTTTCTCATGCGCAAGTTGACTCGAGTCTCTCTGCTCTAGAGAGATTTTCCTGCGCATTGAGTTTCACCCTCTCGTGGGTGCTGACCTCTATCCTTTGGCTCGCCACAGTCCCATCTTTCATAAGCACGAAGCTGTGGTTGAGATGCTCGCTCGCCGCTGTGGTTTTGTCATCAGGGCACCAGTCCTGTGTTTAAAACGCTCCAATCATCACTGGAGCTCTTCTTCAGCTGCTTTCCCCCCTTCCTGTGCCCTGAAACCTTAAACGGTGTGCAGAGGAGAGGGAGCTAAACCCAGGTAATGTTCAAATTTTAAATGTACCTTCCAAAATTGCACAGGCTCTCTCCATGAACCCAGGCATAAAACCCTTCGTGCCTTTGCTGGCTTAGCTGCTCAGTGCTGTGAGGCCAGGCTTGAGCTCAAAAGTTCGAAGCAAGGCTGCCTCTGATTGCGATATCAGAGTCATTTCAACCTTACTGTGGGTTTCCAAGTCCTGATCAAGCCTTATCAATGCTGGTCTGTAGCCAGCTAGGTGGCCCCACTGGCTAACTCTTTGCTGGAAATGGAGAGCATGGAGTGATTCAGTGCTGGTGGGCAGATGATTAAAGGACATCAGTGGTATTTCCATGTAATTCTACTCAGAAAACACCAAAGCATTGAGATTAGAAATCTTGCTCAGTGTTATTGAACGCTGCATGATTTTTGTCTGATTCCACACATTGACTGCACACACACACACACACACACACACACACACACACACACACACACACACACACACACACACACACACACACACACACACACACACACACACACACACACACACACACACATACACACAACACACACAACAAAATAGCCAGAACAATTAACTCTCTCCCCCTGTCTACCTCTTTCGCACGAACAAGGAAAGACAAATGGAGTTGAGTAAGAATTCTCCAAATCTGTCAAAAGGCCTGAAAGATTTGATCAAGGAAACAGAGAGGGCAAAGAGTGAGAGAGAGAGAGGGGGAGAGAGAGAGAGGGGGAGGGGGGAGGGAGAGAGAGAGAGAGAGAGAGAGACTTGGAGAGTGAGTACCAGTCTGACACACAGTCTGGCATTGCTGGTATTGTAGTTGGATAATTGCTTCACTCCGAGGCAGTGAGCGTGTTTCCCAGAGGAACTATGTGGGCCTTGTAAGTGCTTTTACCACACAGCGATGACAACATGCCTTCTGTACTACCTCTAATGACCAGGCCATGCTGGCAGGACCTTTTTTTTTTGTATGGAAGTGTTGGTTATGAACCTAACCCTTCCACCTCCCCTTTCCTTCGCACCAGTAAAACAACCCTCATATCTAATTCCTGAAATCAGAAACTTGTCAGTGTGTTTAAAAGCCCCTAAATACCCCAGGTGCATGTTGCAGCCTCCTTGGTGCGCCTGAAATTGAATAGTGGACTTGAATAATGCAAATTGACTGGGAGGACTAAGTGGTTGCAATTACCTCTTCACTGCAGAAAACCGCTGGGTTGCGAGCTCTAGCATTACACTGGCTGGTGGTATGTGCCAGACTGTTGGTCTTGGCAGAGCCTCGTTGTGTACATATCCCTCTGCTACTCTGAGTGGCCCCACCTCCCCAGTTACAGCCAGTTGCTCAGGAGGACTGAGCTAAACATCACATTTTAGTGGGCAATGAGTGCTAATGCTAAGCTAATGATAATACTGTCCAAGCTTGCCCACCTGTTTGTTGTCAGCAGCAAAGGTCCATCCATATCACAGTAAGAATATGAGCAAGCCTCCTGGGAAATGCATGCTTACAAATATCATATCAGAATAGAATATGAGCAAGCCTCCTGGGAAACATATGCTTACACATGTAGCCTCTGTGTTTGTCTCAGAAAATTTGATTTGGTTATGAAACTGCAAATGTCACAGTATAATAATATACAACAATGATCTTTTGTTTTGTTTAGGGGATCCATTCAAACACCTGTGCTGGAATTTTGTTATCATTCTTCTGTCTAGCCAAGTGCCATTTAAACCATTCATTTTACTTTCAATTTGTCCAACCATTATGAAGATATGATGTCTGCTGTATGTATATAAGTATGTATTTGTGTGTGTGTGTTTGTGCATGTATGTATACTTGTGTGTGTGTCTATTAATGTTCCGTTTTGTATGTGGGGGGTAGTGTCCTGCAGAGCATACACAGACCAACTCTGATCGTTCCTCCAAATACCACTAAGGGAGTTAATCTGTGTACATAATTACAAACGAGCTTGTTTAATGTCAAGCGTTTAACTCAGTCGCCGCTTGAGCAGCCCCAGATGCTGTTATTCGACCACTGCTCCTTTAAAACGCTTTTAAAAGAATCCAGCCGAAGTGCCAGGTGGTCTCTCCCTCGTCCAGACCTGATCTGAGGGGACTCATCCCACATACCTTCTCGGAGTAAATGGTAAAGTGATCAAACTCTTTAAACCGTCTGCGGCGCAGGGGAAGAAGATGGGCTTTAACAAGCTTGGTATTTTGTCTGGGCTCAGACGCAGCGGTCATTTCAAGCCAGCTGTCAAGGTCTGCTGAGAGAGTGACCGCCGTGGCTCTTTGTGTCTGACCTTCCCCTCACCGGACCTTGAGGTCCGGAGTTGAAGGCCAGGAAAAGCAGGCGGCTCAGCCTTCGCGCTGCACAGCTATTTTAAGTGTGCCGAGATAAACTGTGTGTTGGCCATCAAAATAGCCCATGAATAGAGTTGTCATTTTTGATACAGTCGGAGGGTTGAGGGGGAAGAGCCTAATGAATAAATGAATGTGTGAGAACAATCCTCCCTGGGACAGTCTGTCTGTCTGTCTGTCTATCTGTCTCTTTTCCCCACTCCCTCTCTGTCTGTTAGCCTGTGCTTTTTGTCTGTCTTCTTGATAGGTGTCCTGCTCACTCTCACTATTTCTCGTACCCTTCCTCTGTCCATTTTCTCTGGCTCTCTCTCTCTTTTCTCTCTCCTTCTTTTTGTTGCCTTTAACATGAAAAGAAAGTCAGTCAGCTTTGCTCAGCTCAGGGAAATTGTGCTTTGAAGTGTCAGAGTCCTGCTACTCTTCCTAATAAGGCAGAGGGACGGACTGGAGAATGTGCCCCATGTTCTAGAACACTGGTAGCCCACTATTAGAGTTGGAATGATGAGGTCTATGCAACAGATGAGAGACTTCAACTTGAAAGAAAACAGTTCACATGGTTGGGAAGTTGGAGGGCAGCTAGCCTATCAATAATGGAAAAAGCAGTTAGTCAGTAGCTGGAGGGAACCAATGCGTATGTGTATAGATTAGCTTGTCGCTCTGTGACTAAGCAATGATTTCCCTCAGAATGGAAGGCACCACTACTGTTTTTGGAGCAGTATGGTGCATATTTGGCATTCATCTAATCTCAGTCCTGAGGGGATGCAGTGACTGACTGGACTTGTTTGCAGTTTTTGTTCATATATGGTCCCTTCCCAGTGGAACGTGGTCTTTATCTACTGTATCTTGGCTACACAGGGCACTGTATTTTAGCTAATGCTTTCCTATGTGTGTGTGCGTAAAAGAGATTTACCTCTGAGAGAGATTTCTCTATCACTTTCCAATGGTTGCCAGTGCAATGATGTGGATGGGTTTATTCATTTGACTTGTGCTATTTCTGACATGATGAATGGGCCTCAGGGCAGTTGTGATTGTCATAGCTGCTGTTAGCATCAATCAAGGTGGAATGTTCCAACCACCAGCTGAGCCCGCGGGTGAGTGAGTGGAGTGGTTGTTGGACGCTACATTGGTTATGTAAGAGGAAAAAAAAGTGTGTGTGTGCTGTGTGTCAGGTGTTTAACGTCTTTAACCCAGTATCGTTGTGCATTGTATTTTCATGGTGGAATGTATTTCTGCTTCCTGTTCTATGAATGTGTGTGTGTGTGTGTGTGTGTGTGTGTGTGTCATGCGACTGTCCTCAAGTCATGGACAGCCACAAACAGCCACATGTTATTAAGCCTCATATACTTTCAGTAAACAAGATCTGTTGGGTGCAGCCTTTAATTGCACAGTGTATAGTGGTCTGTCGGGCCCAAAAGGAAATATCAAAGGCTCGTATTATGCTGGTGAGCCTGGATGTTTGTGTGAGTTGTGCCCGTCTGGGTCTGTTTTTCAATGTGGGAATTATGTCTTTACAGCCTTGTATGGGGAAGGTGTAAAAAGCAGAAAAAAAGCTAAATATTTTTATGGGCAGTGCTATGAAAGACCATTCTGTGCTCCGTGTTGTTTCTCTATCCAAAGCTGCTCACAGATGCGCTCGAGCCTGCAGAATTTCTCCCCCCACACATGTGTATGTATGTACAATGCTGTGCATTCTCTGGCAAAGCGGGGCAAACCTCAGAAACGCCCAGGTCTGTCGCTCATGCGTCTGGGCCTCACCCCCGCGCTGTTTCCCCATCGCTCCCCCCCGCCGTCGCGGACGATGAGGTCATCCGCATTGGGAAAGCGGATCCAGCCACCCCATCCCGTCCCGTCCGAGGGGCCGATTATTGATTCAGCGTGTTATGATCCGTGGAAGCTGAGAGCGTGTCACGATGCGGCTCCAGAGTCATTACTCAGCTTCCCGACACACGTCTCCCACCACAAATCCTCCCTCCCTACCACAACCTGGGGCCCCACTGGCTGTCTCATGATATGCCTAATAAATTCACAGATCACACAGTCAGGTAGGAGATTTATGCCGGGGTTGGGGGGTGGGGTTGGATCCCTGACGTCTGCCAGTGAGATGCGGTGCGTTGCAGAGGGTATTGGCTTCTGCTTAATTATGTGCTGTGTAATACAGAAGCGAGTGGGTTACGGCCTCTTCAGATGAGCTCCGCAGGTGTTGTCTGTGCGTTGTGTGTGTAAGGCACACTGTTGTGACGAACTGTCACACAGGCCTTTGTGCCAGTAGCTCAACGGTTAGAACATCATGTATAGAGATGCAGCGGTTGACGTCACAAACCATATCGGGGCCATATTGGCAGGAAGAAGTTCAGGTGTCGGGCTGTCAGCTGGAGTTCAAACGGCTAACTAGTAATAAAGACTGTATTGTCAAGATGGTAGACAATTGCTAAAATAAACATCTGACAGACAATGGCTAGTGCTAGTCATTTTATCTTCCGCAAAGAAGGAATCAGTGGATTCACCTGCGGCTAATTGAGTTCACGCATTCGTTCATTCATTGTGGCACAACTAATTATTTAGCCTACCTGTTGCAGCCTAATATTCATGAATTAAATTGAAAATGTGAAATGCATACATTGAAAATAACATTATGGCTTAATCAACAGTTTTAGAAAAAACTAGCTCAGATGTTTTTAGCCACAAAGCTAAAACTAACCAAGCTAATCCTACAGTAGCCTACTTTGTTTTGAAATTGAATCATCACACTTACTCTCCCAGTAACAATAGAAATGTAGACCCCGATAGTAGGTAGATGACTCTTGGTTGGACCTGCTAGATGAGTGTCAGTTTAAGGCCCAATCCATTCTGTAGACCACTCCATCTCTGCATTATCTTTGCACAAGTAAATATTTTTGCCGAGTAACTCAGTGGATTCCTTTTGGAAGGCGCTGGTAGTTGGCAAAGTTGGAGATGGGGTGATCGTTCTGGAAAGCCGACTGGATGGCTATCGATGTTCCAGAATGTTTAATCTGAGAGGAATCTCAGCGTTGACATTCAGAGGTCTCACATGGCACTGAGGATCTCCTTAGGGCAACACAATCAAGGGTATCAGATAGTAAAGCTTTAATAGGCCTTAAAGAACTGGTAATTAATACAGTGTGTGGCCTTAAGTCCAAAGCTCGAGTTTCCTGAAGCAGCAACTCTGAACGATCTGTTTGGCTTACATGAAAGAAGGGCTTGCTGCCTGTGTCCAAAACATAAGCTGCATGTTTTCACTTTGCATTTTCTACTTGTCATTTCAAAGAAACACAGTTTCTAGAACATTGAGTTGTCGGCAGAACATTAAGTTGGATGTTCTTCTTACCTCGAAGTATGACTTTGTAGGAGGACACTTATTTGCTACATTGATTTTGGTTAGCTAGGTAAGGTTCAAATGCATGTATCTAAGCAAAATATATGAACTATGGTCAAACACATTCTGTAAACAACTTGTGTGTGTTCATTAGCTTGTCTCCTATTGTCAGCTATCAACACATAAAAATACAAATAAATCCTGTCAGACAGAAGAACTACTTTGTCAACTTATATGGCATTGTAGCTATTATGTTTTTGCAATGCTATTACAATAATAATAATAATAATAATAATAATAAAAGCTGGTTCAGTCACTACTGTTGCTAAGATGTTGCTAGTAGGACATAGCAAGGAAATAGTCCTGTATACCCTCATTCTTAAAACGAATCCTGTAGTTTTTGATTGCCAACGTAATGGTAATTGTCAGTGTCAGTGTCAGTGTACACTAATGAGTCCAAATGGATCCAAAACTGGTAAAATTGCTTATTAACTCACCTGTCTATGTATCAGTTCATCTGTTTGTCTATATGTGTTTGTATGTGTGCTAATGCGTGCTTATTTATGTGACTATTTGCGTTCACACACTGTCATAGCCTATAACAATCATATTATCCCATCAGAACAGTCAAAGGAACATGAAATGGCGCTGACAGACAGCTTATTTTTTCTCTCCACAGAGCATCCAGTCTCCCAAAACCAGCTGGCGGGCCAAAGGTATGAAATATACTGTTACATTCCCACCTGCAAATGATCAGAGGCCTTTTTTGAAATATTATACAATGTACCCTATGTGTATGGCATGCATTCAGTGCCAACGTGCAGGAACTGACAGATCCCATATAGGAGTGAAACGTATTGATGTGTGTTTATTGTTATGAGTACGAAATGTATATCTGCATGGCCATGAACCCCCTTGGAGACATATTTATGGAAAGTGTGAAATGCCTGGGAAAATGCATGCTGGGACAGTAGATTGTCAACCATTTTTCAACCATTTTGTCATTATACATCATTTGATCACCTGAATGCTTCATATCAGACTGTTGTGCGAGACCAGAGCACTGATGCTTCCAACTAATTACAATTATTTAATTCCTTATTCGTCAGTGATTCAGAGCCTCACAGTCCAGTTTTATGTGATTCAAGAAGTAACGTACAGCTGGAAGTAATCGATAGCTGCGCTTATGTACTGTGTTTGTTCTGTATAATGTCAGCCCTCGTATCGGCGTTCCAAGACCTACTGTGGATAGCGTAAACCGTGGATAGTAACACCATATATAACTTGTTTTGTTTTGTACATACATACTTATGATGAAGTTTCATTTATAAATAACACGCAAAAAGACATCGATAACAATAACTGATAATAAAATAAAGCAATTATAACAATATACTGTAATAAAAGTTATGCGAATGCGGTCTCTCTCAAATGAACGGGATTCTGATGTTTTTGCTTAACCCTCTACGGACGATGGCGTGACAAAAAGTATCTTGTACACAAACATTTTGAAATGAGATGTGCTGAAGGACATGAGTCATGTATTAAGTCTGACGGGGTGGAGAGGCTAATCACGGAATTTAAAACTTAAAATCGTGGTTACCGAATCAGCGAATATGGGAGTTCCACTGTATAGAGACGTTGGAAGCATGAGTGTGGCATGTGTGTGCTGTGGTATTTCGCCATTCTCCTGCATGTTCTCCTCCCACCTCTAGGAGGAGCCATCCGAGATCCTCAAGCCTGTTCCCATAGCCCACCAGCCCCACCCCAACAATCTCCCCAACTCGGGCGCAGCTGCCCCGGCCTACAACAAAAGCCCCCGGCCCTTTAGTGGAGGCCTCGGTGGTGGGGAGGCGGTCAAACCTCCAACCTGGGCACCGCCTGTAGCTTCCATTCCATCTGCCTTATCTGCCTTCACCCCTGCCACCTGCACCCACCCAGCCCCGTCCCCGCCACACAACTCCCTCCCCACCACCATCAGGCCCAGCCTGGCCCGTGCCCCCGTGCCCCCTCCCCCTTCCTATCAGGCCAAAGTGACCGCGTGCCCTCCGTCCCCCTCCCTCCCTGTCGTGCCACAGCCGTCAGTCTACAACACGCCAATCAACCTCTACTCCGACAACAACGCCTGTGAGGTAGCCATGGGGCAGAGGCGGGCACTACTAGAGGACCAAGGGGAGACCCTACCACTCAACGGGTAAGTCCCCCCCCCCCCCCCTTCACATTAACTCACCCGTCCCATCCACGCTCACACTCACTTCTTCACCATAACCCATAATTCCACAGTTCCTTTCCCAGCGTGCCTCTCTCTCCCAGAGAGGCCTAGCTGGTTGGCGTGCTGGTGTGGCCTCTCCTCGTGGGTGAGGTTGCATGGGAGTTTCGAATGCTTGAAGAAACATGTGGTCACTGTGTCGGGATCCAGTTTGACAACAAGAGGGAGGGGGTAGCATAGTGCGTACACACACACACACACACACACACACACACACACACACACACACACACCCACACACACATACATGCACACAAACACACACACACACACACACACACACACACACACACACACACACACACACTGCTGCTTGGCTTATCACAAAGAGATTTTTTGTTGTATATTTACTGCTCTGGAAACATGGGAGCTCACAGGCCGACTCAATCAATGACTCCATTTTGCACCCCCTGAGAGTTTGTGGTATCCCAACTGAACTGTTACTGTTTCTGTGGGGTAAAGATGTCGGTATGGGGGTGTAATGTACAAAGTTCCCCAGCTGCCTGTTGCTGCTAAGCAAGTGTGCTTCCAGAGGTATGCCACAAAAAAAGTAGTCTACTCGTTCTTATGATGTACACCCTAGAGCTCTCACTATCAGGAAAATGAAAACAGTTTGCTCAGTTTGAGAGTGAGTATGTTATCTTATTACCTGCGTCTCTTGTGGGCCGGTTCACCCCCCCCCCGCCCCCCCCAAAAAAAACTGTTTACATAAGTCCGAATATCAGTCGAGACATGAATCATTAGTTTGTTGTAATGTGGTGTGAGTACTTTTGGCCAGCTCGCACAGCTTATTTAAACACAAAAACATCAGGGAGCAGCCGTGTGCTGTATGTGTCACGATGATGGAAATTAGCTTTTCTGCGAAAAAACCTTAAGCCTCAGAGAGGGAGAGAAGGAGAGTTATGTTTTACGTGTTGTGTTACGTCAGTTTACTCCCACACGTTTAAAATTGAAGGGCCGCTTTGGTCATGCTCACGCACTAGTGTTTGTTTTCGGCGAAGTGCCTTTGCGCGCTAATGACACGTGTCACTATTGTCTTGCGCAAAGGAAAATGATTTATGGCACAGTGCCGCATAGTGCACATACCATCAGCACTCGGATGATGAGGTGCAGAGACCTATCTTTCCCACACTGCTGAGGTTTCTGATAACCTTAATGTTAGATTTCTTTCTCTCTCATATGCACAGTTGACACACACACACACACACACTTTTTCTTTACCCCTCCATATCTCATGTTTCTGTGTGTAAGTGTACGTCTCTCTCTCTCTCTCTCTCTCTCTCTGTGTGTGTGTGTGTGTGTGTGCTCATGTGTCTCTCTCTATGTGTGTATGTGTGCGTGTGTGTGTTTATCAGTTGGAGGGGTGGCTGTAGTGAAGCCCAGCATGTGAGGAGGAGTGTTTGACGTGCGTGTTTATATTTAGAGTGCTCTGGGCCTTGCTGGCATGTTGCAGGCTTTTTTTCTGCCCCCCCCCCCCCCACCTCCTCTCGACTCCTCTGCTGGGAGGCCTCTCCTAATATTACCACAGGGGCTGCTATCTCAGCGGATGCCTCTTTGGGTTATGCCCTGTGAGCTCTGTTCACACTCCTTTTTCCCTGTTTTCCTGTTCTTATTTTCCTCCTTTTTTTTTAAAATCACGTGGTTGGGCTCCCCTCTCTCACAGTCACCACCACCTGGTGATATCCAGCCACTGGCATTTCACACCTTTGCCTTTCTTGGCAAACCGTAGGGGAGTTGGACAAAGACATCCCGGATCCAGTTGCTGAGCCCTTGAAATGTCCTGGCTAAGCTTGAGCTCTAAGGGTGTTGTTGTCTCTGTCTCTGTCTCTGCCCCCCACCCCCCTGGTGTGCAGACATGCCCCATGTTTGTCTAGAGCAGCTCTGGCTTAGATTAAGGATGGGTGAATTTGTGCAAATTTGTGGGCCACTGCTGACTGTATTTAAGAGCTTTCTAAATAAGTCGGGATGGAAATCAATTTCTGGGTGTGCCGCGCTCACAGTGAGCTCCGTTAGTCTGAAACCACAGCTTCGGTTGTGGATGCTGCGTTCTCTTGAGGGAGAGTACCCTTCAGGTTGGAGTCATCTGGTAGTAATAGCCCCAAACGCCATGTTATCCTCCCCCTCCCTTTTCTGTGTGTGAGGAGGAATCTTTATGGCGTTTTACTGTTAGTGGGCCTTAATGTCGTGCAGTTGTTGAACTTGAGTGGTAGACTGTAAAAATGTAATATATACTCTTCACGGGGACTTGAGAATGGCTCTGTTGGGACGTGCCTCACTGTCAGGCTAGTGGTTTAAAGTGCTGTGGTCGTGCACTCTGTCAAACCAAACGGGACAGGGGGAAACTCATAGGCCCTGAGGTGAGTTTGATCTGACAATACTGATAAAACACTTGATTTACACCTTACACTTGCTACCGGGGATGACACCATTACTGGCAGAGGCATCAGTCTGTTTCCACAGCAGCACAGTGGTTCTCCTCCTCCCATTATTTTGGGGCTGGGAAGAGGTGCATCCTGGCTTGAAAGGCAGAGGAGCCTAATTGGAAACAAATGATTCTCACCCACTTTGTACCTCTTGCACTCTTATCTAAAGCTCGTTTCCCCCCCTTCCTTTGGGAATGGATTCTCATGATTCCAGAAAAAGGAATCTGGCAGATGACCTTTGTCCTGCGTTCTCACGTTGGCCTTTTGACCATAATGAGATGCTCTCCACTCCTGCCTTTTCCCCAAATTCATTGGATGTGTCATCGGTCGGGCTCTGGGGAAGCAGTCTCGTTTGGTGCGTTTCCTCCCAGCGTCCCATATTTGTAACCCCCAGGGCCCACTCCATCACAGTGGCATGAAGCACATGTGGAACACTACACACATTTCATTGGTGACCCCCCGCTGTGCTTACCAGAAGGCCACCTAAAGGGAACCTGTGAGTGACCCCTGTGCTAGTGTCAACTACCACACACTCAATCAACTCTCAGCCTGTTGGGTAAGAAAGTTAGGAAAGCTACTTTGATAATGATACAGACCAATTGAGATTCCCCATTTCAGTTAACAACACACACACACACACACACACACACACACACACACACACACACACACACACACACACACACACACACACACACACTTGTATCCCCCTCCACCCATGCTCATGTTAATGGTGCATAGCAGATGTGCAAACTCATAGCTGGAAAATCTGGTACGGTGATTCTTTCTGCATGTGCATGTGCATGTGCATGTGTGAGTGTTTGTTTCAGTCTCCAAGGGGCTTGGTGGTGACTCTGAGATGACAGCCCGCTGTTGTAAAATACTGTAATCTTTCCCACTGTCACTTTACAGCGTCTGTCTCTGAACTCATCTGTTTGTTTCCCTCTGCTTTCGATCCTGTAGGAGGCTGCAGTGACAAAGTTAGTATTGTGAGCATGCGAGTGCCTTTTCTGTCACGTCAGTGTTACATTGTGGTGCTGTGTTCTAATGTAAAGTACAGGCCTAGTACCTTGCAGACCAATAACCTGCATGCATGTCAAAGTGAGATGCGTATTGTCAGTATAGATGAAGGTCGGAGGAGAGATCTCAGGTGGCTGCAGACCCTCTCTGAGCCACATTTACCCCCCTTACAATGTGCCAAACACACACACACATACACACACACACACACACACACACACACACACACACACACACACACACACACACTCACAGATGTGTAAGAACACACATCCGTGCATACAGTCATTGAGCACTTTAATAGCAATACCTGTGCACCTACTTATTCGTGCAATTATCTAATCAGCCAATCGTGTGGCAGCAATGCAAAAAAATGTAGGAGCTTCAGGTAATGTTCACATCAACCATCAGAATAGGGGCAAATTTGATCTCAGTGATTTCAGCTGTAGCATGATTGTTGCTGCTAGATGGGCTGGTTTGAGTATTTCTGTAACTGTTGATCTTCTGGGATTTTCATGCACAACAATCTCTAGCGTTCGCTCAGAATGGTGCGAAAACCAAAAAACATCCGGTGAGCAACAGTCCTGCGGACGTAAATGCCTTGTTGACGAGAGAGGTCAGCTGGGAATGACCAGACTGGTTTAAGCTGACATAAAGGCCACGGTAACTCAGATAACCACTCTGTACAATTGTGTGGAGCAGAAAAACATCTCGGATGGGCTACGACAGCAGCAGAGGCACGTCAGGTTTCACTTCTGTCAGCCAAGAACAGAAAGCTGAGGCTGCAGTGGGCACAGGCTCACCGAAACTGGACACTTGAAGACTGAAAAAAATATAGCCTGTTCTGATAAATCTCGATTTTGGCTGAGGCACACAGATGATGGGGTCAGAATTTGGTGCCGACAGTATGCATACAAACCTGCCCAACCTGCCAATCTCCAGGCTGGTGTGGGGAATGTTTTCTTGGCACACTTTAAGCCTGTTAATTCCAGTCGATAATCGCTTGAAAGCCACAGCCTATATTTGAGTATAGTTTGCTGATGTCCCCCCTTCATGGCCACTATTTGCCCATCCTCTAATGCATCAGTTCCCAAACTGGGGTACGCGTACCCCCAGGGGTACGCGAAGTGGTTCAGGGGGTACGCCGGTAGAACATTTCCGCGATAACAGAAAACAGACGGAATTCGCAGAATGTACCGTTTGAAACAGAATTGCAACTTTCAGACGGAAACATCATTTTGTGCATCAAAATCGCCCAAATTCCCCTGTATTTTGTCCTGCAAGGCTGTATTTCTTTCTTATAAACACAACGATCGCAACGATGAACAAGCATTAATTAGAAAACAAAACCACTGAGAAAATGTCACGTCTGTGCTGAACTCCGCTCCGGCCACGCCCCCCTATTCAACACAGACGGATTAAAACGGAATTAAAGTAAAAGGTGAAAAGGAAAACTTTTTTTTTTTTCAAGAGGGGGGGGGGGGGATTAAATGTCTGAAGGGGTACGGGACTGTAAAAAGTTTGGGAACCACTGCTCTAATGGCTACTTCCAGTGCACCGTGTCACAAAGCAAAGGTCGTCTGAAACTGGTTTCATCCACGGCACAAAGGATTGAGGCTGCTTTGAGAGCAAATGGAGGTCCTTCCCAGTGTCAGTGAAGTGTTTTTAATAAAGTGCTCAGTGAGAGTATATACGCACATACAAGGACACACCCTCATGCACACAGCGCCAAACCAACTTGATTGATTTATTGACAGCTGATCAGCATATCTCCTGTCACCACCTGACAGAGAGTGTGTAGCACTGAACACATGTGTGGTAAGTAGGGGGTTCCTTTGGAATGCGCAGAATGCCAACTTCTTCCTTCCTGTGTCCATGTTTCCTATGGCTCTATGATCAGAGATGAAAGTACACTCCACTGTGGTCTAGATTCTGTCTGAAGAAAATCAAATGAGAATAATAAGGTAGTTGCTTCATAGCCTATTCATAAGCTCTGCAGGAAGTTTCAGTATTTTATATCTATTTGATTCACTATAAAAAAAGATATTGATTAGATACATATAAGATAGGTATAAGATAGTGTATTGGAAGTCGATCCGTTCAATTCCTTTGGTGCTTTTGCTTGAGATATATTGTGGTCCTGGCTTTTAAACTGTGTGCACGAGTGTTGGTACTCTTAGCAATCACGTATGTTGTCTTTAACAAGAATAGACACTATGCATAACCTAGCAACCTTTACCAATGTAATGTGAGAGATACAGTTGAGAAGCTGATTCAACAAGATTCAGTTGTACCCTGATGCTTGAACTGATATACAATAGGTGCAGCACATAGAGACACACGACAACAGGGAGAAAGAGCAGAGCAGCTGCTCCCTGTAGAAGCTCAATAGGGTTTACTTTTGACAGCCAATAGCGCCCTTGTGTGGATGGAGAGGGAAATACTGAACTAGTTTATTTTGGAAAAAGTACTATTTCAGATGCCGTCTGGTGAATGGCCATATTTACTATTACTATTATTACTATTATTATACAATGGCCATATTTACTATTACTATTATTACTATTACTATTATTATACAATGGCCATATTTTTATACTAAGTTGTTTGTTGTGCGTATCACAGAAAAAAGCTCCCGCATGAGCTTCATATAAGACCTTGGTTAGAAACAAGCTTAAATAGCAGTTACGTTTGTGCATAAAACAATAATTTAATCGCTAATCGTGTTTGTGCCACTAACAGTGTTTTGTGCTTTTTGAGTTTTATACTGTGTATGATTCAGTGTTATATTTCCCTGAAGGCGAAAAACATTATTTTTGTGTGTGTGTGTCTTTTTTCATAAAACAATCCATTAAGTAAGTAAAGTAAGTAAAGTACCGTGGCAAATTTATGAAAACCAATTATAACCTAATATTTGTTTTCAGTATAGTCACGTAGTTTTGTGTCCTTAGTCATTTGTCCAATTTGCTGTAATTTTACTCCATAAGGTAAACAGAGAAAACATAAATATGTTTTTTGTATTAATTTTGAGAAGTGCCATTGCATTAATTACACCCATGAGTCTAACTCATTTAAATTCACTCCATGCTGAGTGTGCCTTTATTTCACTGGTGCTTTTTCCCTAAAAATGAGTTACAAACTGAACAGCAAAGGACTTGTACTGCTAAATAGATTGCTGATGTATAATTATTGCTTTTGTTTAGAGGTCAATTTGCTTGTGGCAAATGACAGATAATCTAACTGATACTATTTTCATTCCACACAAACTATTGTTCTTCATTGCATGTTAATACTATATATACCACTAGTTTGTCCCACATAAGAAGTCACCATTACATTTTTGTGTTTGTCATTAAACTTCATACAAACTGGAACATACACAATCCTCCCATTTTATCCTCATGCATCATTTCCTTCACGTTATTGCTGATAACAAATGACCCTGTTTCTCGTAATTTATGACGGTCTCTGATCTGACGATTGCCTTTGTTGCCTGCACGCTTAGAGTCCCCAGGAGACCGATCATAGACACGGACATCGGATTCTTCCACGTCCCCACTCACAGCGACGCCAGCAGGAAGCGCATCATCGAGGACACAGAGGACTGGCGTCCCCGCTCAGGCACCTCCCAGTCCCGCTCCTTCCGCATCCTCGCCCAGATCACCGGCACAGAGAACGGTGAGAGCCCAGCTGTCCAGAGCCCGTTCTATGCCAGGGCTGCCCACCCCAGCCGATGGTGTAGTGGCATACAGAGATAGAGGTCAAGGCCAGACCTCTAGGAACCTGCATGAGAATTTAGGAACCTTTAGGGATGGTGCTTGGAAAAACATTCTGTTAGTTCTGTCTGGAAGGAAATAAAGTGACAAAGGCCAAGGGAAAGGGCACCTCAACCCAGTTAACAAATAATGAAAGAGTGGTTCATTTTCACACGGCTGTAGTAAGTGGGTGCAACCACGATCTTGTACACTTTCCTATAGTATTTTGACACCTCTGAGGAGCTTTGTGAGCTGAATCAGAGCTATGTGATGGTAGGGCTATAAGGGACTATGTGCACGTGACGCCTCACCATTCTATTACTCACTTAGAGTGATGTTAGAGTACCTTACAGCAAATGGTGGTGGTGGTAACAGAGTGGGAATGTTTCAGTGGCCTGGGTTGTGTCTGTTTTTGGCAATATGCTGCAGTGTTAGCATTGGATAGGTGAGGGATTCTGGCTCTGACATGTCAGTCTGTTTTAATAGTAGCAACTCCTGGGCATGCAGCCTGTTGCAACATTTCAGTGCAAAGAAGGGGGAAAAAGGACGTTTTAATGGAACGGTGGAGGAGAATAATGTTTCTTTTCATCTTTTTTTTTGTCGTTTAAAAAAAAATATATAAACCAAATTGCATTTTGTATTTCTCCCTTCAGAGCCAAGACAGGAGGCTGACACTGGAAACAAGACAAAGTGAGTAACAATTTTCTGCCTGTTTTCCTGCTCGGTGGTCTGTTTCTCTGTCTGTTCGCATGATCGTGATGCTGCTGTTGTTACCGTTTCTATTTGGGCGATGGGAGGCCCTCGGTACAAACGGACACCCTCTGATTTTGGCATGCAGTGTCACATGGGGCATTCATTATATAAATGTCTTGTTTATCCCCTGAAAAACCTCCCGATGCGGTAAACTTCCTCCATGCTTAGTTGAACGCCAAATTGGAGGGGGCCACTTCTGAGAAAGGCCTCAATTAGTCAGCACACAGACACACACACACACACACACACACGCACACACACACACACACACACACACACACACACACACACAGACACACACACACACACGCACACACACACTTACATACATACACACAGAAGTACTTCAAGCTGAGTGGGCTTAGTCATGATCGAGCACAGGCCTCTGCAAGTGTGTGTGTGTGTGTGTGTGTGTGTGTGTGTGTGTACTGGCAGATGACAGGCATTCGCCGCTGCTGTGTTTTGTGGAGAGTGTCACACATGTGTCGGTCCCACACGAGGCCGGCTCTCGGAGCACCATGAGAGCCGCCGCCATCGTGTCTTCCGGCCGGGCAGTTTGCTGATTGCATGCGAGAGGAGCTTGTTTGGGAGGAAAATCTGTGCAATTAAATAGAGAATGAGCCTCATCCGGACCAATGTGTGCCTTCGCCGGGGAAATGGGACCACACATACAGTACCGCACGGCCGCTGTGGACACGGTGTGCTGGTTCTGCTGTGGTTTGGGTCTGACTGCAGTTCTCGCAAGAGCATGAAAACATGAGATAGATGTTCAACTGAGCAGTAAAATAGAGGACAATATATACAATACATACTTTACAACTACGAAACAAACAAAATAAATATTCCTAGAAAAGCATACATTACTTTTACCTATGTAGCAAAAGAGGGAAGTTCAAAAGTTCTCTTCATCACATGTTAAGGTTGCTCATGCATGGTAGTGGTTAACTGGCACTGCATAGACTTATACGGTACACATCTATCCAATCAGGTGGGACTCACCCCATCCTCCACTGAGCCTCTGTTGTTGTGTGGTGCTGTGAATTTGCTGTCGTGATTGCGGTGTTGTATTGGTGTTGGTTGTGC